>NC_136015.1:14023167-14090667 GCF_048128805.1 Centroberyx gerrardi
CACACACACACACGCTCTCTCTCTCTCTCTCTCTCTCTCTCTCTCTCTCTCTCCCTCTTTCTCTCTTTCCTAAGGTGGGGGCAGAGAGCTATTAGCTGTGCGCTGCAGACATCATTAGGAGGGGAGACGCTTCCACCGTCAGCGCCGGAGCAGAGCAGGGGAGCCCTGGCAACAAGGAGAGACACACACTCAGCAGCCCATTACACCCTACAGTAAGTCACATAAAACTATTCCTTCAGTGCTCATTTCACCAAGCTGTCATTGCTGTTACCATCCCACTTTTCTCCTTTTGGAGCTGTTGTAGAGAAAATGGCTGGGAGAACTAGGCAGGGTGGCGCAGACGCTCTGGTTTACTCCAAAGCCTTTGAAAATGTTTACTTCGCCCTCTGACCTATTTTTTAAGTGGCCAAAGCGTACGGGGGCGTCCGGGGTTTGGGTGTATATACTTGTCATTTCGGACCGTAAATGCAAAGTAGTGTTTAAGTGGGACGGAAGGTAGCGGAGGTTTGGCCGGATTCAGACCGAGCGAGGAGCGCGTCCGCTGGGCGAGCTTGTGTCGGGCAGGCGCGGTACTTCCAGTAACTGCGCCACTCCGACCTCGGCTCAAACATTTGCTCTTCACAGACTATTTCTTAGCGCATAACAGTGCCGTTTACTTCGAAATCGCCCTGATTCGAACTGTATAGCTCTTCTTTTGAACTCTTTTCATATTGACACGGACTGTCAAAGGCAAGGCATTGCAATTTTTTTTTTATCTATGTTTCACAATCGCGGAAGTGTTTCTCTACACGAAAAGAGACACGGAGAACAACTAACCACAGTCCACATAATTTGTCCAATATTGGCTAAAACGCAGTGACAACTCTTCTGCATATTTCGGCGCTTAATTGTAGGTATTTGGTGTACCTCATATGTTACTACACAGTGGGTTTTCATTGCCAGCGGGTTGTAAAGGACATAGGGTTTGTGATTGCTGGACTACCCGTGATGTCATTCATCCTAGCTTGGACCATTATATAACGGGACTGTAGGGAAGCCTGTGATAGCAGGCTATTTTTACTCTGTTTACACCTCGGAGTTGCACTTAGAGTAGGCTATGCGTCCTAAGTGGTATGCTTCGACTCACAACATGAATTTTATATTGTATCCTTATATGTCTCAAAGTGTTGACCATTGCATGGGCAAATGTTCCTATTGAAGTTGAAGGACTTCATTCTCTCCATCAGCTGTGTATTCACATTTTTAAGCGTCCCTGCTATCTGGTAGGGTATTTTTTTTCTGGAAGCGTCGTGCGTCGTAATTATTTGCAATTTGCACAAAGTAACTCGGCCAACTTGTTGATTATGCCACAAGCATGTCTGAAACTATGTCCTATACTTCTGAGCTGACTTCCCTTAGGCTACGAAAAAACTAGCCTATAGTAACTCTATAGAGGCATACTATACAAATACCACAGCAAAGTCCCTGTAGTTACATATGATAGGAATCGTAGTGAACCCATACGAGATAGAAAATGGTATTATGATTTAAAAAAAATAATAATACCAAGTATGTTATGGTCACTATAAACCCACTACTGAGTAGGCTACCACAGACACACCCTATAGTCCCTATAGGAATATTGAATTGATTGTAAGTTAGGGTCATAGGGCAAGTTGACCTTTCTTCACACTCTTTTTGTCATATAAATAAGCTACTATGTTTTCTGGGGCACTTCAACAGAAAGTTGACATGACAGTAACATGTTTCACATATCCTAGACTAGAGACATGCATTGTTTTCTGTGCACTCGTCTGTGGGTGATGGGGTTATAGTTAGGCTGAAGTTTGCATTGGCTGTTTGCCATAGTCATCAAGCACTGCTGACTGGCTGGGGATCATGCTGTTCTTTCTCACTATGAACATGATAGTCTCAAGCTGCTAGTCAACTTGAGACTGGATGTAGGCTGCACTGCCCCCTCAAACCAGAGTTGGAACAGACCTGATATTTTCATTTTTGTCTAAACAGCGGAAGTCAGATTTCATCTGGACTGTCCATGTTTAGATTGCGAATGAAGTGATCTGATCTACAATAACAGAAATCATATTTGAGATGTGCTGGCCATAAGTCAAGCCATGCTAGGTCTACAGACAACACTGCTCTTTCTGCTCCAATCCCCATTTACATGTCAGTCGCTTGGCCAAATAGCTTAATGATTAGTTAAATGGGTATGTGTTTTGCATGAGCTGAGCAAAAGAATGAAATATTTTTGTGAATATTGGAATATCTCAATGTAACAATCTGTTTCAAATAGTTGAGCTGAAGTAATCTTTCATGTTTCAAGGTTATTCTGTGAATGGCCTATTTATCCACAGATGCACAAAACATGATGCAAAATACTTGCCAAATTTAAGAAGAAGAAGAAGGAGAAGATTTTCTCCTCAATATCCTTTAGTTGGTCAGAAAGCGACAATGCCAGTGATAGTAATACTATATACTGTATATATAGTGCAATAGTAATGCTGTTGCCTACCAACCCGTGGTGTGTTAGTGTGGTTATGGCACTGTGAATGAAGCCTGCTGTGCACACACACACACACACACACGCACGCACACACACACACACACACACACACACAACCACCACCACCACCATAGCCTTTGATTCCAGCCGCCACTCACTTTCAAATGGTAATGAGAGGCAATTAGGAGCCAATGTGTCCTAATCACAAGCCATTTAACTGAGCCTGGCTCATTTGTCAGAGCCATATGTGCACACGGACACACGCACACATGGATACACACATCTGCATGCACACGCTTTCTCTGTCTCTGGAATTTGACGCTTATATAGGGGAAAAGAGGAAGTGTCAGAGAGTGAGAGAGTGTGAGAGAGAGAGAGAGAGAGAGAGAGAGAGAGATTTCCAGGTAATGACTGGGTGGGGCTTTTACGGCTGAGTGAACAAGTGTCATAAATTGGGACATGCCCCCTACATGCAAGTACAGGCAGCGTGATTGACAGGTAGGAGGGGGCAATGAATTAACCAATAGGAGAAACGGGTGTGTGTGTGTACAGAAGTGGGTGGGGACCACGCTATTTAGTTTCAACCTTTGCTTACAGGAGGAGAATTTTGATAGGCTGAACATGGCAAGCTCTTATGCAGCCATGCACACACATGTGCAAGCATGCGTGCAAGGACACACGGCACACACCGACACTTGTTATAATACGTAATGTAAATGTACACACACGCACATAATTGCTCTCACTCACAGAGAAAGAGAGAAATGAATGCACAGACATGCCATCTAATCTCTCCCTGCTCCGTTGTCTAAGTTTGAGTCTCTCACTGGGCGTATTCCGCACTGTCTATCCGTCTCAGTGGGATCAGATAAAAGAAGGGCTGCTTGGTCGAAGTCCATAAAAGATCCCCATAGAGGAGTAAAGGCAGCACATCCATCAATTAGGAATCAAAGGGACGGACTTCTTACATTGCTGAAGTCACTCTCTGCTCACAGAGTGCTCACCGCTCGGTCGAGGGACAGCCACACAGGACCTGCAGGGACACTCATCCTCTCGTGTATCCACTATAAACGTTTGTTGCGACTGTGGTTTGGGGGTGGTGGTTTGGTTTTCATCATATCATCACATTTCCACATGGTTAAAGTCAAGTTCCTTTTATTGCCATGCAGCAGTGCAAGTAGAGATGGAAAAAGTATAAATTTACAACTCATACCAAACTACGAAAAAGTGTTGATTCTTAGAATTTGGTGCATACTTTATAATTATAATATTTAATGTCATATATTCTTTAGCACTAGTGGCTGTAATCTTTATGTGGTGGCCCTGCTGTGGTGTAACTGCTGAGTGAAGACAGGAAATACTGTCATCTCTCACTGGAAGCCAGACTGGGCTTCTAAAATAGAAAGGATAAGGGAGATGAGGGAGATGGGAGCGTAAGGAATGAGTGAGGAATACAGTATATGTGAAAGCAAGAAGGAAAGAAGAAGGAGAAACGGAGCAGTGGCAAGTGTGGGAATGAAGGAGAGGCAGAAGGAGAGGTTTGGAAAAATGGATGAAAAGATAAAAAGGCCAATGAGGGAAGATGAGGGAAGAAAAGAGCGTGTGTGAGAAAAATG
This sequence comes from Centroberyx gerrardi, assembly GCF_048128805.1. Taxonomy (NCBI): domain Eukaryota; kingdom Metazoa; phylum Chordata; class Actinopteri; order Beryciformes; family Berycidae; genus Centroberyx; species Centroberyx gerrardi. The sequence continues at coordinate 14,027,287 of NC_136015.1, forward strand.
ATTTTGGAAAAGGAAAGGGTGGGGGTCGGGGGAACAGATCAAGCGATTGAGTTGTCTGGTCGAACCATGCAGGGCGCTGAGACCTTTTCAACTTTTCCTTTCATCTGCCTCTATTCATGATTGCACGTGCACACACATGCACACGCATGTGCACATGGGCGCGCACACGTGCACACACACACACACACACACACACACACACACACACACACACACACACACGCATACACACAGTTTTTAAATGTGATCAGTGAGAGTTTTTTGTTTTTTTGAAAGAACATTCCAGTGTGTGTGTGTGTATGTGTGAGAGTGTGTGTGTGCATGCCTTTCAAAGCTTAGTGCACAGACGTGCACTTCTTGGTCCAGCATTGATGTCTTTATGGGACACACTGAAACAAATGCTCTTGCCGTCAAGCCTAGATTTCAATAGAGTTGCCATAGTAGCCACTTGAAATACTGTAGTGCTCACTGAATCTGCAATTGAACTGAAACTAGAGAAAACATTTTTTTTAACCAGAATGGTACTGTGAATTACTGAACTGTCCTTTACTGATGTACTTGAAACTTGAAATTGAATGGGTCCCATTCACTGAATTGCGTATAATTCAATCAAAACATTCAGCAAAACATTCAGACGGGAACCTCTGCTGATCATTTAGAGTTCTTGTGGATGTCTGTGTGTCTTTATATGTGTGTGTGTGTGTGTGCGCACACACACGATGGTGCATGCGGAAACTCGCAATCCTGTATCCTTGTGATCCTGTGTCCATGCATGTGTGTCTCTTGCTGTGTTTATTTTGAAGTGGCATCTAATCAATATTGATATTCTGAATGGCCAAGGTAGTCCCAGTGTTTGAATGAGAGAGAGACACACAGAGAGAGGGAGGACTAAAGCCATTCTACAAACTTGTGTTACACTGTTGGATCGATAAGCCGCTGCATGGCTCAATAACCATGTGAAAAAGGGAAGCTGGCTTTGGGACTTAGTTCAGCCCTGTGTTGGCTTTGGATCTGTAATGGCTGCCAACAAAGCTGACATGATATACAGTTGTCTATATGCCGGGATACTGCTGTAAAAGACTAAACTGGACTTAGCTCCTGAGTGAATCTGAACTCAAGACTCAAACTCTCTCTAGAAAGACCTTTTCTGTGCCCGAGCTATGCATCGAATCTGATACTTTATATAAGTTATCATGCAACAGTAATTCAGTATTCTCCTCTTGTGATCTCTCTGCCTTGATTTATATTTGATAATATTCAAGCGTGGCAGTGGGGGAAGGGCATGAAGCATTGGCCTTTTGAAGGCCAAGTGAAATGAGGGATAGCCTAACTGACGACTCACTTTTTTATAGGACATCAAAGTGTGGTTTGAGTTATTTTTCCTATGTTTAATGGTATTATGTAGTGCATAATAGAACAATGGCTCTAAGCTCTTTCTGCGCTGGCTTGCTGAACGACAGCCGTTGCACTTTTGTGTGGGATTGAAATTTGGCTTTGTTACTGAAATGGGAATTCTCCATCTCCCCTCTCTTCATAATCTTCCTCTTCATCTCTCCACCTCTAAACTTCTTGTTGTCTCATGTGCCTCTCCTCCACAGTTGTTCTCCACTCCTGTCCACTTCCATTCTGTCTTGGTTTTATCTCTCCTCTCTCCTCTCCTCTCCTCTCCTCTCTCCTCTCCTCTCCTCTCCTCTCCTCTCCTCTCCCCTCCCCATAGCCTAGCTGTGCCTTATCCTTATCAGAGGCAGTAGAGGATTACAGGGAGGAGTTGACACTGACTGGCAGTCAGACAGCTCCTGCATACTCCTCTCTTCCCCCTAGAGCTCCAGGCCTGGGACAGGGATAAGCTGACAACCTGGGACACAGCCAGATAGAGAGCGATGAGGAAGAGAGAGGGGAGAAGAATGATAGGAATTTGGGTCATGCACATATATTGGGGCACTGATATTATGTGCTGATATCTGCATATATTTTTGCATCACCCTAACATTGGCATCAGCTCATATCCACAGGTAATGTCTGTGCCTAAAGATTATGCTAAATGCTCAGAGAAAGTGAGATGCTGTGATGGTGATTGATACAAACTTTAACTTTCTGTGACGCTGATAGTGGAAAGATATTAGCTGTCAGAGTATCTTGTCACTTTGTTTGAATGCTGACTTTGAGTTGGTAAAGCAAATAAATGCTTTGTTATCCTGTTGCAAATAGTCTATCTTTATCACACAAACCATTAATTGGTATTTAGCATCAGCATCAGTGTTCGAAATCCTGCATGCATCCAGCCTTAGGAGTCAGAAATGTTAACCTGGTCAGTCGAAGACAGTATTTGTTGCTGTGGCCTCATAGATAAGGTCTAGGACCGGGCCATCTATAACCTGCCTGCCATCTCAACTGTCGGGTGGTTTGCAAAGTCCCCAGACCAGAACCCCTGCTGCAAGGCGGGTGTGTGACAACTGAAGGGTGTGTGGGTATCAACAATGACTTAAGTCCGAGCCAGGAGGATATGCATCGAGAGAGAGGAATTCAATAACAGGAAAATGGCCAGTGATAGAAACAATCCATGGAATACCGAAACCCACCCTTCGCCACTGTTGTTCTTGGCACAAGCTTGCTTTCCGCCGCTATTATTTACTCTTTATGATGCTGATGTCAAGACGCAGCACATGGCAACATGAGTAGATTCAGTACGCCATTTCCCCAAAACATCTTAAGAGCAAAGCTTGTCTTTATTTCATAGATGGCCAGTGGACATAGAAAGTTCAGTAAGTTGTGAACAGTGAAGTTCTGGAGAAATAGTACTTTTTAAAAAATATTTTACTCTCTTTTGCTGAATTTGCTCATGGTGTGTTATGTGCAATTGAATCCTACAGGCTGGATCAATGGGTAGCCTCTCAAAAGTCTGTCCTTGACTCCATTACATTCTCCTCCACTCACTTCTTTCTGTAAATGCATCTGTTGGGAATGTTAAAGCAAAGTACTCTTGGGTCATCCCTCTGTGTTCATGTAAGCTTCCAAACCTATGTGAGTTGAGAAGGGGGGGGGGGGGGGGGGGGCACTCTGGGACAGGTTGAGACGAGCCCATAGGACTAAACCACAGGCAGTATTTAAAACAGTATCCGTAAGTCTGAAACCATTTCCTTTCCTACGAGGCTGTGGTGTGGTTTGAATAGAGCAAGTTGCTGGATGCATGGCTGGAGAGCTGGCTTTCTCTGTCTGTCTGTCTGGCAGGCTGGCCGGTGGTTGCGGCTTGGCCAGAACTGGCTGGTTGACTGGCTGGCAGACTATCAGTTTCACTGAATGACTGGCTGGCTGACTGGCTGGCTGTGGCTGGGCCTCATCTGGCCGGACATTTGGCTGGATGCTTGGCTGCGGGCTAGCTATCTGTCGAGCTTACTGGATACACGACCGGCTGGCTGACTGGCTCGCTGGCTGCCTGACTGACTGGCTGTATTCCTGGCCCTCCTTTTAGCTACGTGGTAAGCTCTTGACATTGGAACAGGGACGCTTGGCTATGACAGCCAGGGAGGTGTGCTAAAACACTGCTGACAGAGATAAGACCAAGTGAGCCAGCTAAAAGGATGTTCCCTGCCTCCCCATGTGCCCCCCGAGACCGTCACCAATTACAGTATGAGGACCTCTTTGGAGAGTGCCTCTCTTTCTCACTCTCTCCTTCACTCTCTCTCTCCCCCTCCTTCATCCCCCACCCCACCCTCCCATTCTCTCCCTTTTGCTTTCTGTCTAGCAGCATTTAGACTAGATTTTCACAGAAAGTTTCTCTTGCGGCCTGCTGCTACTGTTTGACGAGCGCCCCCCACCCCTCCACGCCCCTTGGAAGTGGTAGGACTGTGGAGATGAATGTATGCCTAGTTGCTGAAGAGAGGCAAGGAGAATAGAAGCAATAAATTACACAGACGTTTTCCAAAAATGCTATGGCGTCGCTCCTGCTTTGGTTATGGTGACAAAACCACAGCGCAAGACAAATATGGCAGTACCTACCTGATGGGACTCCTTTGTGCATAGTATTGTGCATTTTATCATGCACTGTAAATGCATGGTAAAATAAAGAAAATTCAATATTGTCTTGTTCTTTCACTCCTAAAAGCTTGCAGAAGCCACAGGGCTTAAGTAAAAGAAATGTCACCATCAGTGCAACACTGAAGGCTTCTGTTTGTTTTATGGTGGGGTTTACTTCCTGACATACTTTAGGTCCAGTCACCACTGAGGGAGTAAATCTCATTCTATTCTATTCTATTCTATTCTATTCTATTCTATTCTATTCCATTCTAGCATAACGATTCTGATGAGCGATCAAGTTCAGCCCATTATTATCTATTTGATCTGAGTCATGTCTGAGGATGACAGGGCCGCTGTCCACAAGACGTCAGTGGTCACACAACAGATTGAAGACCGTGTTAATGCTGTTATGCTGCAGTATATGCCAAGGCCTTCTCAAAAACCAGACATGATCACAACTGAACTTGAAACATTCTGGTGTCTGCATCATTTTGACCATACAGGGTAGCTGGGGTGAAATGGACACGTTGAGTCAAAGCTTTAAGGGAATTCCTTAGAAATGGTGAGAGTGCTGTAATGCTATTCCACACACGTTCCCACAGCTACATGAGTTATAAACTCCCTCTGTGGAGAGGGAATGCTGTTCAATGATTCCTTGTACTGAGGAGTATGAATACTCTACTGGCCTGTCTGACTGTGTTATGTGTGCCTGTGTCTCAGTGTGCGTTTGTGCGTTTGCTTGTGTGTGTGTGTGTGTGTGTGTCCCTGTGTGCATGCCTGTGTGTACCTGTGCGTGCCTTTGCCTAGGCATGTTAGTGTGTGTGTGTGCGTTCATGCATGTCTCAGCGTGAGCTTGTGTCTTTGCCTGTGTGTTTGTTGGAGAGGGTGTGTGTGTTGTGTGTGTGGCAGGGCCAGGTGATGAGCTGTGACACAGATAAATGAGGTTAATGTGAGGTTTCACTGTAGCCCGGCCAGGTCCCCTCCTCTAACACCGTCACCCACTGTCATCTGCTACACTGGGAGAGGGAACAAAAAGGCTTTCTGTCTCGCCTGTCCTGGATTTGTACATTGTTTAATGCATACACACACACACACACACACACACACACACACACACACACACACACTCACATTCACACACTCCTGAAGCTTAAACCTCATGCACAAACAGCAGACAGACAAGAGAGACATGCATCCATGCTCTCTCACACGTACACACACACACTTGAATTTTAAACACTGAAAACCTTTGCAGAAGTTCCTGCAGACAGGCACTCAAACACACAATGTACTGTATATAATATCCCCACATTCATAGGGGATACTTGCATGGACAAGCATGTGCGCACACACACAGACACACACACAAACACTTGGTGCAGCTGTGCTTATGTTAGCGTACACACCCATCCACAGGGGCTTGCCCAGGGAAAATACCTGTGGTAGAAGAATGAAGATGACCTAATGGGGAATTACTAGGCATCATCAGACAGGAATAACTTGCAGGATTAAGTTTTTATTGGATATTTCATAACCCTAGTGGCTCTTACGGGAACTTTTAAACATCTTCCAACTCTCAAGAACTTCCCCGATGAACAGTAAGCCCATAGCAGATGTGGTTTTGGAATCATGATGGTACGATAGGTAGATTTCTGCTGAGCTTTTGTCTCACCCAGGAGGAATGGTAGGTAGATTAAGATTAAGATTACTTTTATGGCGTTTCTGGTTTATATGGTTGTATACAGTGCGGGAGGAAAGATTAAAGACAGAAGAGATGGTATACAGTATAGGCTGGGAGTGTAAAATTCTCACAACATTGTGAATAAATGTATGAACCTTATAGGAGCCTCATAAATAAGATAATCACCATTATTATTTTTTTAAAAGTTTTTTCTTTAGAAAATGATATATATTGTTTTGAAATAGAAGTCTTCAAATGGATTCAACTGACGTTGTCGCCAGTACATGATATGGACCTTGACCCACTTTACCACAGAACGCCCACCCTCCACCCCCCCTTCAAATGGGTGCTTTGTTCCATACTGAACAATGGTGGTCTCTTTGTGCTACGAACATCATGGAAAGACAAACTGTCTGGTGTAGTAAAAGAAAATCAGTATCAACAAAAAACATCAACAGAATAAAATTCCGCCTAAATTATTTACCGTGTGTACTTTTCCGTAAAAATTGGCATGAACTGTTAATTGCTGATGTGACTTCGAGGTACTTCTGCTAACTAAATATTACATGGGCTAGCACTGTCCTGTTTAGCAGATTTATTTAGCAGATCGCACCATATATGATCGCAAGACACCCATCTACCCATCTATAGCTTTGCACAATTACTGGGAGTGACTCAGTTTCTTCTTCTTAGAGTAAGGTTAGACCATTTAGCTAGCATTAACTCAGGTTTCTGCTGAGGGAATTTACTGTAGTTTGCTTGTCCTGTTGTCCTGCTCTGTGTGCGCCTGTTCCTTTGTGTTGATTCTGTGGAAGGAGTGAACAAATGATTTTGTCTGTTGTTGTGTGTTATCTGTTTCTGGCTGTGGCTGCGACTGGGCGGTTTTGTCGCCCTTGTGGTCCCAGACTCTTATGACTATGGTGACCCAGATGCCGCTGATGCCCCGCGCCAGATCCAGGTGTTACCTTACTGTGTTTTCTGTGTATTGTGTTTATGCTCCACATCAACATTTAATCTTTGTCTGCCCACTCTCTGCACCCGTTGCACGCCTGACCGTCCTGACAGGGGTTCCCTCTCTGAGCCCTACCCAAGGTTTCTTTTATTTTTTTCCTAATGAGGTTTTCATGGGAGTTTTACCTTTTTTACCTTTTACCTTCTCAGTTGAGGGTCTAAGGTTGGAGGCTGTCATGTTCATGTATTATTGTGGGGCGTTGTGAAGCCCATTGAGACTGTAACAGTGATTAAGGGCTATACAAATAACCTTGACTTGACTTTTATCAGTTGTTGATATGGCTTCCATGCTCTTCACTACTTTCCCCTGATGAAACGCCCCATAAATGTCACATCGCTGCAAATCAGGTATAGTACTTTCGAGGTCATATTTACCACTTTGTCCGGTCATTCATGTGCTCAACATGTAATTACGATATTTCCAACAGCACTTGAAGATCGCAAAAGACACTTCATGACAGATTCTGAATGGCCTCGTACTACGCCTGCCTCGCAGATGTGCAGCGCTAACCGCTAACCTAAAAAAAAAAAAAACAGCAGAGGCACGCCCCGCCTCCCCATCAAACCTCTCACCACCAATTACCCTCAAAACCCAACAAATGCCAGTGTTTGGAGTGAAAAGCTGCTTTTTCCCCCTCCTCTTTCAGTCCGGTGCTTGGGTTTTTGAGGCGAGCGCCCAGTCAGCTTGGTTTAATGCTACATGACGTGCCATTAGCTCGGATAGCGGTTTGCCCCCACACCACCTCTAGCGCGGCTACGCGAGATGGGGAGCTGAGTGCTTTGGCAACCTGACAGGACGCGGTACCTAACTGTAGACTAACATGGAGGGAGGGGTGAAGAGTACAGAGGTAGTGTAACCCTTTTAAGAGGCACTTCATGGATACCATTTGCACTTAGAGTGAGTGGGTTGACGTGTGGGGTGGAAGAAGAGCGTCTGTGTGTGTGTGTGTGTGGATGTAGGGGGTGGGGGTGGAGGTCATTGTGAGTTTGAGCATGCAAGAGTGTTGTTGTTTCAGGACTACAAACAAAACAAAATACCGCTGTCATAACTGCCATCACTAATGTAGCAGACAGACACTTGTTTGAATTCCAAAAGGGAAATCGTTCTTGGACTATTGCTTCGCTAACAAGCAAACTAAACCATTCAAATCCCACACCTACTGTATTACCAAAAGCTGTTTTACTGTCCCTGTGGCTGACAGCTGGCCACACCACACACACACACACACACACACACACACACACAGAGGGATGTGTGGCCGAAGGGTGTTTGCAGTATAACTGCACACTGCTGTTGTCACGATACCAAATCTGGGCTTCAATACAGATACCAAGTTTAGTATCACGATATTCGATACCAAAACGATACCATCGTAAAAAAAATACTGAGGTAAACAACAGCAGGCAATGTTAAAGATTAACCCTTGTGCTTTACTTCAAAACAGACCAAGTTTTATCTCTGTCAAAACACAAAATAGTTTTGTAGATATTTAACATTTTAACATGAATCAATTTTTAAATTAATAAAAATAACTTAGCAGAAATGTCTTAAAATAAATACAAAATCTGTTTAGTTTGATAGCAGCATAACCTTGAACTGTTTAGTTATCTCTAGGTTGATAGTGAACAGGAGTACAGGATGGCTATCCTCTCCTGCTGCCATGTCGCTTTGGATCTCTACTGATAAATCACTTCCAGGGGCGAAGGATTTGGAAGAGGACTGTGTGACTCAAAGGGGCTTAAAGGAGCTGCCTCGCTGAAAATGCCGTTTTCCCACTGGCGACTAGTCACACCCACCAGCACGACGCCACCGCTACCAACTTGAGTCCTTAAAGATACATAGTTTAGTTGCCTTCTGCAATTATGCCATCTGCATTAGTTGCGTTTTTCAAAGTCTAGACTAAAGGTGGATGAACGACCTGTGTGTGTGTGTGTTTGAGAGAGAGAGAGAGAGAGAGAAGAGAGAGAGAGAGAGAGTATGAGCATGTCTCACTTCCTATCTGTTGACCTGCAACATATTATTGTTCAAGTCTATACTTTATCAGCATGACCCAAAGCTTATCTACCGTTGATACAAGCTCCTCTTGGAAGTGATTGAACAATTGCTTTCTCAGTTTATCTGGTCGCGATGTTGAAACAGAAGCGCTCATTTTCAACAGAATGATCAATCGAAAACTGGACAAATCCACAAGTACAAAGATTCACATTGCAAAAGTCCTCTTTCAATCCCCAAATCACAACATGCAGACTCAGGTCCCCTCTCCCACAAACACCCTATGGTCTAATTCCCGGAAAGCTTGCACAAGGCTGCTAAGAAGCTGCTGGATTTGCAGGTTTCTATTTGAACTTCTTGCAAAGGGTTTTCTCCGTCCTAAGTGCGTTTGCCAAGCGCAACACATGATTAGGGTCCACCAATAGTAACATTGCTCAATCCCCTTCGTTCCAGCTTTGGAGAAGGGATTTGTGGGGTTTATATTGTTGTTGTTTACTTCTAATCCTTTAAAACTGAGGCAGGGTTTCATTATGACTCGTAAAAGTAGTATGTTCGTGTCTGTTTGTAAGCCCAGCTAGACACAATAAGGTTTTGACCAGATGTGGCTCAATTTAGACTGTCTCTCTAGTTTTTCTGTGAGAATAACCTTAGGGTGGGTGCACAGTGCACAGTAATTGTAATTTATAGGGAAGCACCAATGTCACTTTTTCTGCCAGTACTGAGTACCAATCAGATCCATTGCTTTCAGCTGAAAATTATAGATTTGAACCATCAGTTTGGGGTATATGCACAAAAATGACCACATTGTAAGGCAATTTTCTCCATTACAGAGATCTAACATCCCTCTATGTGAGAAAAATGCACAAAATCCAGGGTTTTCCTGTGGTTATTGTACATGTGGCTCATGGAGTTGGATTTTTAGTACTGGGGAGATCATTCGAAAGCCTATTTTACCCCAGTATCGACACTATATCAGAGTATCTGTGCATCCCTATAATTGAACGTTGAAGAAGTCATCCAAGCCAAATCTTCCAGATCAGGATGCTGTGAGTCATGGAAGATTTTCAGCCTGATCTTTTAACATTTGTGTGTGACTCAATATGAACTGTGTCTGGCTAAGATATGTTAGCGTCTGTCCAACCTTTTAGAGAGGCTAATTGAAGGGTTTTATACCAAAATGCTATTGGTCTATATATCATAAAACTATGAGCGAAGGTCTTAAGATGACTGATAACCTTAGTAGTAACCAACTGCTTAACTCTCATGCCAGCAGTAATTTTATAAGGGTAGGTGTAAACTTTTTCAAATGCTCGTTTTTTCCCCAAATAAAAAATCATGAGATATAGTTTAGATTAAAGCACCATTTTAATTCTCTACTTTGGTTTTGACTACAGCCTGTGTCGTTATGCTTTAAATCAGTGGTTCTTTTAAAACCTTTTCAACCCAGGACACAAATAAATGTAGTAAATTTAGTCACACAGTGGGACCCAGGCTCATTAAAACACACTAATACAATTGTCGTGCAGGGGGCCTCCAGAAACAAGCCCACAGCCTTGTTTGGGTTCAAACACATAGTTAAGGCAACACTGATGCAGAATATTCCTGTTATTGCACAACTCCATATAGTGGAGATGGAGCTTTAGGTTAGTTCAGCATCCAGTATGCTGGATCGGTGATGGAAATCGTTTCAGTGATGAGCATTTGCTTTAGTCTGGTTGGAGTTCAAAACTGTATGAAATCCTACGGTTAACTGATGAATAAGTTCACTTCACTTATGTTTGCTGTTCAGCATATTGTGAAAGCAAACTGTCATCCGAATTCTCTGAGAGCTATTTTTAGTGTCTAGGAAGATTGCAGAAGTGGCTTTCTGTGAAGAGTTCAGAGTTCAGAAACCAAAAGTCCAGATGATCCATTGACAGCTGATGGTCAATGAATCATGCAGCTTTCTAAGCTGCACACTGTTTTATTACTTTATTACTTTGGGGGAAAAATGGTTAATTGATTTCAAAAATCAGATCTTATACAGAAAACAATAGTGTAGTAAGTGCTGCTGCATAGTTTTCTAAATAACGTCATAACTAGGCTATTACCAAACAATATCTCAATAAGCAGCACTTTACAATCATGGATTAACAGCAAAACAAGCACCATGGCCACTGATTTGACTTTGATTAGCCCATTCAATTTCCCAGGCTATTTTTCTTCCCCTACAAATTAAGTTCCTTGGATTTTAGTTCAACTGAATAGCTTTGCATAATCAGTTTTTGTAATATGCAATAACATGCAATCTAAGCAGATTCCATAAACAAGTACCTAACTACTTTAATGCAAAAACAAATATAGCTTACAGTGGGATATGACATATTCATGTGATCACACTGCAGTGCAGAGTTTCTTAAACTGTGGGTCAAGGGCTTTGCTTCTTGTGGGCCCCCACATGCTGAGAGTACAAGTGAGCTTTCATGAGCCTGAGTCCCAAGGTAAGAAAGTAAATGTTGAACATTTGGGGTGTTAAAAAATGCTGTTAAAAAGAATCACATCTACTGTCCTGACTAGTACAAAGCTCCAGAAAAACGTCCACCCAGGGGGGGAATGAATGGAAGGGAGGGGCTGATATTTTCTTACATCTTCTCATCTCTTGTCTGGCCAGCTCCAATAACTGGTTGGCTACTGTGCTCTCCTCTCCCCTGCTGCTTCACCGGGGGAATCACTTCAATTATTGAACCACTGCTGTGTGTGTGTGTGTGTAACACGTGCGTGAGTACTGGACAGAGGGCTGGTTGGATGTGTGTGTGTGTGTTTGAGGTGGGTTGAAAGGAACTGCAGTAATTTCACACAGCTAGAGCTGTGTGACTGCCCCACTTTCAGCCTTTTAATCATGTATAGACACTCTAGGCACTCCTCTGTGTGCGTGTGTGTGTGTGTGTGTGTGTGTGTGTGTGTGTGTTTGCTTGTGCGCACTGTATCTGTGTTAACTGGAGTGTGAGAGAGAGTTTTGGTACAGTGTGTGTCAGAGGAGATCGCACTTAGAACTCCCTGACCCGAGACTGCCCTGTGTGTGTGTGTGTGTGTGTGTGTGTGTGTGTGAATGTGTGTGTGTGTGTGTGTGTACAGTCTAATGCATATGTCTTCCTCTCTACAAAGGCCAAATTTGTCACTGCAGTATCAGTGTCCCCTGTTGAAACACTATTGGCTAACTTTGTTGACATAGTGATTCATTCATTGGATTGAACATGTTTTGTCACTCAGACATTTGCTTACTGAGCTTTGACACAAGGACTGGATCTGACCGCTGAATGTTAGATTTATATGAACTATGTGGCTGGAAAAGATATAATAATATTTCTATGCTTATAAACACTGGTAAAACAGAAGTCAAATAAATTCTGTATTTTACCTTTAAAACTCGTAGGGGCCATCCATAACTAATACCAATTGACAATGTGTGTATGTGTGTGTGTGTGTGTGTGTGTATGTGTGCCCAACAACAGCATCATCTGAGTCACAGTATGACCTTGTAGCACTTGTCAGCCTCATAGCCCTCATCCCATGTGACTAACAACAAGCCAAACATGCTGCTAAGCAAGCTGCACTACTGTACTCTGCATGTATCGGATACTGTATTCTCTAATCCATGCAGTGGTAGCAAGAATGCGGAGCATATTTTGAATTACTTGTTCATTTAACCTAAAAGATGTTTCAATTTCTTTCTATCCTTGCAGTTTGAATGACAATGTTACATTATTTTATGTTGTGTTACATTGCTCAAAGTGCATGCCCAGGCCAACTCAAAGTGCATATCCAAATCTATGAGGGCGTAGTATTAGTATTAGTATTAGTATTAGTATAGTATAATATAGTAATAGTATTTCATTGGTCAAGAAGGCATCTTGGGACATGCCATGTTGTGTTTGCTCCTATCTGGTCCTTACTCATCTGGAATATGTTTTGCTGTTGTATGGTTTAATAGCAACAAAGTCACAAACTAAACTCACACAACTCTACTAGGCTAAACTACACTATACTATACTAGATGTTTACCTCATTACTATCTAGGCATATGGTACTTTGCATTTTCTTGTATGTTCCTGCAGGGAAAGGAGAGGTCACACTAGACATGTTTGGACCAGGCCCCTGGAGCCGGGCCCGCATGGATGTTCGTCTCCAGCCTGTCAAGTATTGACAGCGCTGCCTACTATGGAATGCAAACAGCCAGGCAGGGTGTGGCCGCTCTGTTCGCTGCTCTGACCCCGTAACCTCGGTTACATAACTGATTGCCAGTCCCTTGTAGGAGCGAGAGGGAACAACTTCTTACGATGTGTCATGCCCCTGACATAACATGACAGTGACGTAACCCAAAGTCACAAGAACCGACTCCGCTGACCTTAAATGCCGCGCTCCATTCTAAGATGGAGGAGTCTTGCATTCAGAATTCAAAAGGAGTTAGCGTTTTCTTTTTTCCCAGGGCCTGTTTTTTGATGATCGTGCACACTGTTAAGTGCTGCTTTAAGTGAGCCCCTATGTTACGCTCACACTTTGACAGAGGCCACAAAGGGCATGATATTGTCACACACACACACACACACACCCACACAAATGTATGCACGTACAGACATACACACACATGCACGTCTACACACAGCAGCAGCAGTCAAGGTTAAACAAAGATGACTGGACTTTATTTGGGTTAAGGGCAGTGCAGCTTGCTGGAAGTGAGCCATGGGTGGACACACACACACACACACACACACACACACACACACACACACACACACACCTGTCAGTGTTGGCGTCTGCGCGCTCCTCTTTCCCGTAGTCTCTCTGTTCTTTTGTCCTCTCCGTCTTGGCCATCAGACCTTGTAGCAGGATCCCAAGGGACAGCTGGTGGGGCAGCGTGAGCACCTGCACTCTGTGTGGCGTGCGTGTGTGTGTGTGTGTGTGTGTGCTTGTATGTGCGTGTTTCTATATGCGTATAAATGCCTTGAATGGGAAGTGGGGGGTGGGAGGAGGTATGCAGGCACCTGCAGTGTATCCGGGAATGTTTGAATACCTGAGTGTATGCACACACTGTGTTTGTGTGTGTGTGTGTGTGTGTGAGTGGGAGAGAGTGTGTTTAGGTGTGTGTGCATGTGAGCACCTGTGCTACCAGCAGGAACCTGCCACAGCCACGGTGCTTCATGACGTATGCCGGTGACTTCCTTTAGGTCCTGCTGTGAACCCCGTAATAACTGTTATCTTCTGAAAGTCAACCTACTTTTGCCTCCAGACAAGGATCTTTTGATAATTTGGTGCATTACAGATAAATTATTCAAATATTTGTTAAAATAGTTGTATGTTTGTATATGTGCATAAAAAAGAAAACAATCCCCACCAACTGAAATGAGTTTGGCATTGTCTTTATTTTAACTCTGCTTGTGTCAGACAGGCATTTTTGATGAAAGCAGATGGAATGTTTGTTTATCTAACCGCAAACAGATTTCCCAGCTAGCTCAGTGTTGTGTGAGTGTGTCAGCACAATGTCAGCACAGCCCTAAGGCCTAGCCATGGAGAGTGCTTCATATCTCCTGAACCATTAAAAAAACGGTTCCGGCGTCATTTGAGTATTTTGCTAATTTTTTTAAATGTTTTCCAGCCCTTTAATGTTATGATTCCGACTGTGTCTACATGCATCCACCGCAATTAAATATATTTTTTAAATCATTCTCAGACTCTGTACCTCCCATTCAGTTCCAAACAGCGTGGAAAACAGCTCCTGAGGCGTCTGATTTGGTCGGTTAAGGTAATCCATAGCCAACGAGCTCTTTTGGAAGACGTTCTGTTCACTATTTCATATTAATGAGCGCATTGAGGAACGCTGCCGGAGACGGGAGTGAGTGTCTCGCTTCCGCTTTCTGAGGCAAGATTCCGCTTCTGTGTCACGATTTCCACATTTTCCTCTCCAAAATAAATCTTTTAACTAATAGCCAACGTTCTCTGCGGTGATGTTAGGACCTGCCTTCTCTCAGTCGCAACCAGTCAAACCAATGTGCACTGGAAAATGATCGGCAGTGATGTAAATCAGTTAGGGAATGCAGGAAATGTGGTTTCGTCTATCATAAGGTGATTTTAGTGGCAGGGTCATTTTAGTGCCTCAGTGTCCTACCGTGTGCTTGTGATGTTGTGGGTTTGGGTCTGGCACATGACCTTTGTCACATGTCATCACATCTTCCCTGTAACTTTCCACTGTGTGACATCTAATAAAGCAGAAATGCCTTCAAATAAAGAAGCGATTTTTAGTGTTCAGTGTCTTTTTTGTGGAATATTGTAATTTATTAACACAATTCTGAGATCGCCTGTGCAATCCCAGAGTAGCCTATATGTGCAGTATTTGGACTTTCTAGATGATGCCATACTAAGGTGTGCCAAGGATGATCTTTGACTTCTTTTGGCCTTTTAAGCGCCACACTTCTACTGACTAAACCTCCCCAAATCCTCACATTTCCTTTGACTAAAAGCAAACAAAAAGAAACGGCTCTTTCACCGCTGTCAGAGCATGACAGGCGAGAAAAAGAGCACAAGTTGACTCGTCAACCTGTGCGCTGCGACAGGAATGAATTCGCAGGGGCGAGCGAGACTTACATTTTGAGTCAAGGAGGTGAATGAGGCTCCTGCAAAACCTGCTCTTACAGCGGCGGCCTGTATCCCCTCGCTCTAATACTGTGGTAAAACGTCCGTAATCCAGCCATTATACCTGCCGTCTGCCTCACTGTCAGATTACTGCCAGAGAGCCGGCCTGTCGCATTAGTCCTGTTTACTAGCCTTGTACACCCCAGGCTGGTGGGAACACACGGAGAGATGCTGTTTGTCAGTGGGAGCAGCTTGACTTCATTGTGAGGGGAGTTTGTTGTGTAGAATGTTTATGTTGGTGGGGAAGTGTGTGAGAGAGAGAGAGAGAGAGAGAGAGAGAGACAGTGAGACAGTGAGAGAGACTTTCAGGCAAGGATCAAATGCGTAAAGATGTGTGTAAAGATTGAGAGCTCCCCATATTAATGTTTGGCAGATTGTGTCGTTACGTGTGTGTGTGTTTGTGTGTTTGTGTGTGTGAGAGAGAGAGAAAAAGAGACTTTTAGGCAAGGATCAAATGCTGTAGATTCTTATGCTTGCGTGGGCAGCACATGCCTTTTAAATGTTTGGAAAAATGTAAATGGAAGAACGGGGTGTGTGTTTGTGTGTGCGCGTGCACACCTTTGAAGATGTAATTCTGTGTTGGTGTGTGTGCACGCGCGCGTGTGTGTGTGTGTGTGTGATCCCTGCAGGTCCCCCCCAGCATATTCCCCTTATCCCAGTGTTAGGATCTTAGCGGGCCGATCAAAGCCGGGCTCTCCATGACTCCCGCATCTCCAGGCCCTCTCCGCTAACGCGGCCCGACTTAGGAATGCTGGGTAATTCCCTCCGGTGGCGGTTTCTGCTCTGATGTTCGGCATGAGTGCACTCCGTTGCTCTTACACACATTTGCTCACACACATGTATATGTTCACACATATACACACAGAGGAGTTACCTGCACACCCCAACTATGTCTTCCTTTATGCACTGACACTGTCTTCCTTTCTCACATGTACACTTTCATGCACACACACACACACACACACACACACACATGCAGAGGAATACATACTGTATACAATTTTCTCTCTCTCTCTCTCTCTCTCTCTCTCTTTCTCTCCTAATTTATTGGCATGACGTACATGTTGCCAAAGCATAGATTTCTTCAGAGATTGTACTCTTTCTCTCTCTCTCTCTCTCTCTCTCTCTCTCTCTCTCTCTCTCTTTCATTCTCTCACACACACACTTCTTCTATGTGTTGGTAGTGCACATCACTCCATGTTATGTTTCCCCAGAGCCTTGTTTGTGCTTTTCCAGATCACACACAACACACACACACACACACACACATTGGCGCATGTGTGTGTGCGTGCGTGCGTGTGTGTGAATGCTGCTCTGTATTTTATTCTCCCTCTCTCACACGCTTGCCACGTGTCGTGGTGATGTGGTGATGTGGTGATGTCTGCCCCTGGAGAATACAAGTATCAGAGAGGAGAGAAGGGGAGAGGAAAGGAGGAGAGTAGATGAAACAAAACGAGAAGAGAGAGGAGAGAGGAGGAGACCTGAGGAGAGAAAAGGCAGAGTGCAGTGGAGACAAAGGAAGAAGAGAAGAAGAAAAATAAGAAGAGGGGGAAGCTGGATTCAATTAAAAACTTGTTTAATCTATGTTCAAATTCTCTGTCACTATTCACTATCGTTGGTACTGGTATGAGACATGAGATATTAGGCTAAAGTAGGACGTCTGTACTAGAACATTTTCCCAATAATGACATCCAAAACTAAAAGCCATGTGTAACATTGCCATGTAGCAACTGGTAATGTAATAACTGTTGTTAATGTTTGTTTTGCCTAATAACTTGTCAAAATGTAATAAAATGCCCCTATAAATGAGTCAAAATGTAATAAAACAAGTAACACCACATTACTGTTAACATTATTGATTCCCGCCCACAATTCATTATCTTTTTTTTTTACCCTGCACATAAACAAAGAAACTCAAAATAAAAACTAAAAACATTTCACATATATTTTTTATTTCATTTCGTTTATTTTACTAGTAGACAAGATAGTTTTAGTTTTTTCACAGTCTCCTTTTTATTCTTATTTCAGTTTATGACAGTGTTTTTAAATGCCTAGTTTTTCTCTTGCTGATGCACGGCTTCATTTTCTCTACTGATTACTCCTTACCCGGACAGGTTGGCAGTCTGTTGCAGGGCAAACAGTAGTTTATGTGTTTCATTTGAAAACGACATTCGGATATTATAAATGAAGCGAAGCCTGCGAAGCTAGTTCAGGCAGACAACTCCAGTCACGCTGCTAGACACATGATACACACCACTCAGCGCAACTTGCAATAAGGCTACTAAGCTACCAAACGCACTTGCTCACTCTCTCCCATTGCCTATGCTGCTGCTGCTGCTGCTCAGACTGCCGATCATACTGCTGCTACTCACCATACCAACGTTTCATCCCCCCACCTTCGCCCCAGCATCCACCTGTAGGCTCTGTGTCTAGGGTTCCTCTAGAGGGAAGTTCCCTATCGTCACTCCCTGCTCTCTCATTTGGCTCGCTCAGGTGTGAACTCGCAGGACGTGACAAGATCAGAGCCTAGACGCCATAATGAACTCTCTATCTGTATTTGCATTCATTCTCAATAAATCTGTTTTTACATTGTCTGACTGAAGTCATTGAGACGTGGAATTTTGCCAGGAACGTCGTTTTCACATCAAGCATAGAGTGAGTTCTTTTAACCTACACCTCAGCAGTGTTGTTCCTAGATAGCTGGCCCAGGTTAATGTTTCAGTACTATGCGAGTGCTGGCAAGTACAGGCGTGTGTGTTTTATCTTCATGCATCTCGATACGACTACGATAGTCTGCTTTATCTACGTTGTGTCAGAGAGTTATCATCCATTTTAGTTGCACCGCTATCTACTGCCATCAATACCACAGCTAGTGCCGCAGGTGCTCGGCGTGTTACTACACTGTGTATGTATGGATATGAATGGTAGTGGAGTGTGTGTGTGTGTGTGTGTGTGTGTGTATCAGCAGGAAAAAGCGTGATCAGCAGATACACAGAAGCGTGTCTGGGCACCTCTTCAGAGTACTGAACTTTGAACTTTGACCTGGCAGTGACAGTGCTCAGGTTACAGAGTTGCATAACTGGGAGGTAGTTCAAGTCTCTCTCTCTCTCTCTCTCTCTCTCTCTCTCTCTCTCTCTCTCCCTCTCTCTCTGTGTCTGCTGGAGACCATGTCAAATGTTGATGTTGAACAGGAAGCAACAGGGCAGAAGAAGGCAAAGGGGAAAGAGAGAGAGAGAGAGAGAGAGAGAGAGAGACAGAGTGCCAGAGAGAGAGAAAGACAGAGAGCGAGACTTAGGAGCGGGATGGAGAGATAGACTGCCTAGTGACAGACGGACTACTATCCAGACATCCATGTGTGCTACCTTTCACTCCCATCACTGTTCGTCCATCGTTTCATTCATCTTGTCGTTGTCACCTCTCCTTCACTCATCCTTCCTCTCTGTCACATGGCCAATTGAGCAGAACGACGTGCAATGTGTCACAAAATCACGGGGACCCGCAGGCTGTGACGGCCACAAAAAACATTAAGTTGACACCGCTTTGTCTTTATCCAGGCAAAGACGATGGAAGTCTATTCAGCGTGTCAGTCAGCTTTCTCCACCCTGCACAGTAGAAATAAAGGATGCCATGACAATTGACCAATAAACTATTCTCTATTTGAGAGAGTTCATCGTAAAGTCGCTGTACTGTTGCGGACTGTCGTAATATTCATAAATATGAAATAATTGACCAGCTGTGATGGCTTTATAATGCCCCTATTGAATGTGTGTCTAATTCATTTTTCCAACACAGTGTTGACAGCCGGCACTTGATTTTATTTCGTCTTTTTACTTTACTCATGCTCATTATGAACGTGGTCATTACGGCCATTCCTGGCTCATTTGCATAAACAGTTCCTCTGTAATGTAATGTGTCATGAGTAATGAGCTGGTTGCTACGCAGAGGTTGAGTTAGGCTTGTATACATGCTGTGGAGGTATCATAATGAGGGGGTTCAAACAGTGGTACATTCCTGTTGTAAGTCCTGGATCATTTGGTTCATAGTTATTATGTCCATCACAGACATGGAGGGAGGTGAGATGCCGCAGATTGGGTTAGGTTCAGTTAGTTGCACTGCAATTCCAGAGCCTTGTAACAGTGCGTTTTCCTCAGTCTTTGAGAGCTTGTGCTTTACAACAAGAAAAAAAGCTTGGGAAATTTTTGTGGAAAATTTTACTTTTGCAGAATAGCAACCTAAGAGCCAATTTCAGTGGAATTCCCTTTTGAAGCCAAATGCCTTCTGGTCAACTTGGTCTATCCTTTTTTTATTCCAGGACCATTGGGTTTATTTAAATTTGTTTATCTGCACACAAAGAGACATAAGAAAGGAAAACATGCTAGAGGAGCCAAACAAGCCCACAAGGCTTATTGACTGCCCCCTCCAGCCTCCAGGGAGAAAATAATGAAATGAATAATATAAAGGGAGGCAACAAGCAAATAAAGTGTGAAAACAAGAAAATAAACCGCTGTGAATACCTAGAGTCCCATTTTGTCATTCCTCTCCATGTCAGTTTGGTAGCAGTGGCAGCGTGGATGTTGTTGGTGGTAACAGAAGCATTAGCCAGACAAGCTGGGTCAGGTTGTAATCCTGCAGCAGATACTGCACTGTTTCTCATTACACACACACACACACACACACACACACACACCACCTATGGCCCTGTGTTCTCTGTTGACAGCTGCGCCAGCCGTGTCTGTGTGTGTGTGTATTTGTGTCCATCCCTGTGTGTGTGTGTGTGAGAGAGGGACAGCAGGAGGAGGACCAATAGAAAAGCTGTCTGAAAGGGGCAGAGCACAATTGTATAGATGCACATACATACACACACAGAGACTTGCATGCATGCACCTGCGCACACACACAGACACACACACACACACACACACACACACACACACACACATGCACAGGCTCCCAGTGGTAGTGAGCGTCCTGTGCGACAGACAGGGAACTGAAACCTGGGCTGCTGAGTCAGGAGAAAAACTTGCAGCTGTGTGTGTGTGTGTGCGTGTGTTTGTATCTGTGTGTTTCTGTGTATGTCTGTGTATTTACATACCTCTGTGTGTATGTGAACACTGTGCACACAAAGTATTAGGACCACCATCTTCCATGAAACAGGCTGACAAGGTGAAACCAGGTGAATCAATCCTTATTGATTTCACCTTTCAAATCCACCTGTCATGAAGAGGAAGGTGTAGATTAAGGGGAAGAGACGGTTTAAAGAAGGATTTTCAAGCCTTGTGACAACTGAAACGTAGATTATAGAAAGGGGATGAAACCCAATATTTGGATGGTGTTTTTTTTTACCTGCGGTGGGCAGTATGTTCAGGTGTGACAAGGATGATGGTGGCTAGCTAAATTGCTATTTCCCTGTTCAATATCTGGTATAATTGTGCAGTCATGTCTGTTGTAAAATGTCTGAGCTGTGTGTTTTCTACACTTACTCCAATTGATGATTGATTAACAGATCATCATGTGGTATTTTAATTATTTTTTCGCAACTTATTTCAGGGGTTAGGTTAGGAAAATGTTCCATTGAAGTAATGTCTGAGTCATGTAGTTTAAGTTTACTATGCTAATTCAGCTGTTAAATAAGAGTAATGGTATAAACTGTTACACAACCACCGCAGTAAAATAGGTTTATAAGCCTTTGTGTAAATGGCATTGTATGATCAGTCTAATCTATATGCTCGTATGTTATGGTGAGCATATTATGAGTTGAGTGCATAGGCATTTACTGTAACTGTGGTGAATAGCTTTCTAATTCATATTCAGATAAACATGGAGGCAAATAACATTACAATCACAAGTCTTGGAGTATGAAGCAGATGATGATCTTGTGTTTATCAACCAGCCTGTGACACAGAACAATGCACAGTGTCAGAAACAATCAGCTTATTGTACATGCCGACTATTCACTAATGACATGTCAGACAATTAGTACATCGTCCTTGACAAACGCTGCATTGTGAATGTTAGCATCTTGGACTTTCTGTATGTATGTATGTGTGTGTGTGTGTGTGTGTGTGTGTGTGTGAGAGAGAGAGAGAGAGAGAGAGAGAGAGAGAAAGAAAGCAGTCTATGTGTTTCTGTCCATCTGTCTGTGTCTGTCCATGTGCAAGTGTTTGTTTCTGTTCTTATGCATTTGCGAGTGTGTTTGTGTCTC
Organism: Centroberyx gerrardi; assembly: GCF_048128805.1. Classification (NCBI taxonomy): domain Eukaryota; kingdom Metazoa; phylum Chordata; class Actinopteri; order Beryciformes; family Berycidae; genus Centroberyx; species Centroberyx gerrardi. The sequence goes on from NC_136015.1 coordinate 14,048,854, forward strand.
TATATGTGTGCAGGTGTATACCAGGTGGTATGTGAGTTTCACATGCCTGTGAGTGTGTGTGTGTGTGTGTGTGTGTGTGTGTGTGTGTGTGTCTATGTTAACTTAGTACAAACAAGAAAAAGTGTGCCGTAGTATCAATTTCTATCCTTAGGCCCAGGTTGTCACACGATCAACTGACCTGATTTTGTGTTGCCAAGGCGATGCCTTGTTTCAGGGTTCAACTTCTGTTCAGTCCCGCCCCATGACCTCGGGACATGTCTCTGTTGCTATGGTAACGGCCTCCAGGGTTACTGTAAATGAGAAGACTATGCTAGTTGAGTGCACTAGCATTTTTCTATGTGCTTGTACTTAAACATAGTTGCTTTTCTACCTTTATTTACCCAGAGATCATTAAGTGAGCGCACTTGCTTTTTTCAGGAGCATGCTGCACCACAGTCACACAGTTACATTCATTCACACCTGGGAGACACACGATGCCGCAGCAGTCTTCTGCTGTAGGCTACTGTGCAGTGCCACTGGAGCAGTTGGGGGTTAAGTGCTTTGCACAGCGACAGTAGTTGTAAACAGAGGTTAGGGTACTGTTGGCTCTGTAAGCTCCTGCCCTGTGGGATTTTGCAGCTTGAAAAAGGCTTTTCTTTCCTTGAACTAGTTATGAGTACAGTGGAGGGGGAGAAGAGTGATACGCTCAGTATTGCAGCAAACATTACAGGACACAAACACATATCTGAGACCTAACTGTACAGAAGTGTTTATTATCCTGTTAAATTATCAGTTGCTATGATAGAGATTTATAAAACTTTGCTGTGTAATCAGTGTGCATTTAGCTACACAGTTTGGGACCAATAGTGCCCATTGATCCACCCAAGCACTGACCATGCCTTACAATGGATTATTTTAAAAGTTTGACATCAACTGTATCAGCCTACAAACCAAGCAACAAGACAAACAAACTGAACTCTACAGAAACACTAGTTATATTTCCAGCTTTCTCTTTCATCTAAATAGATCCCAGATTACCAGAGGCATTCTGTCAAAATTAAAACATCGTTGTCACCGACAAGTGAGCTAGGCCCATGAAAGAGACCCAAATGCCTCCAAATGACTATGTTTCTGTTAGAAAAAGGAAGACGAACGCCTCGAACCAGTGTGTGATGCGGGTAAACAAAGCGTGGTTGCCATGCCGATGGGGCGTCAGTATATAAATAGCAGTGGGTGTTTGTTCTGAATACTGCTGGGCAGAGAGAGAGAGAGACAGACAGAGACAGGGAGAGCGAGACAGCGGCTAACTGTTCCCTTAAGACCTTCTCTGTCCTCTGAAGACCTACCCTGTCCTCTTAAGACCTACCCTGTCTGTCCCTTTAAGACCTACCCTGTCCCCTTAAGACCTGCCCTGACCCATTAAGACCTTCTCTGTCCCCTTAAGACCTACCCTGTCCCCTTAAGACCTACCCTGTCTGTCCCATTAAGACCTACCCTGTCTGTCCCATTAAGACCTACCCTGTCCTCTTAAGACCTACACTGTCCCCTACTGTCCCTGTCCATATAGTTATATTGCTGTTTATCTGTTATTCCATGTTGTCATGGATTTCTGTAGTGTCTGTTTTGTGAGACAAACTACAGAACAGTCATGCCAATAAAGCTTGTTGAATTGAATTGAGAGCGAGAGCGAGAGAGAGAGAGAGAGAGAGAGAGAGAGAGAGAGAGAGAGAGAGAGAGAGAGAGAGAGAGAGAGAGAGAGAGAGAGAGAGAGAGAGAGAGCGAGAGAGAGAGAGAGAGAGGGAAAAACAGGGAGGAAGTGATATTCACTGTACATGTACAAAATCACAGTGTATGTCACACACACACATGCAGAAATACACAGACAATTGTTCACAATCTTACAGATGCAGACACACACTCATTGATTTAGAGGATCTTATGAGGGAGAAACTACTAGCGCTGGACACTATTTTTGAACGTTGGCCTCTGTCCACCTTGTCTTGGACTCTCTGTCAAGTAGGAATCTGCAGTGGCAATCAATACACAGACAAAGCCAACATGCTGCCTCTATGTATTTCCACACACATTTACTGCAGGAGACTCCCGTCATCACCGGATAGGCATGTGGTATTCTGCTGTAACGGGAGTAAAATCACTAAAACCACATTCATGGTAATTTTGTTGTTTGGTGAAAAAATAGTTGCTGTGATAACTTTGGAGAGCAACCCAAAAAGATCTACAAGTGACAGTGACCAACTTGCTCATGGCATGTCAAGGATCTCTCCAGCTCTGATGATAGTCACCATTCATTTACATTTCCTCCTGACCTGTGGTGCTGCGCCACTGGTATGAACCTGAAAGCAAACTGTTTTGGAGAAAGGAATAGTTGGCTGAAAGTTAAGCTGATGATTGTTCTCGCACCACAAGGAATTTGGTTATTATGCAGCAATAATTGAGCTAGAGCAAGCAAGAGCTGTGACCTCAATAATAATAATGATAATGGGAAAAATTATAATGTCTGTTGATGTGAAAGGAGTAAACAGCACTTTTTCTGGTTGCTTTCAAAATGGCGTTAACATTCTCTCTCTCTCTCTCTCTCTCTCTCTCTCTCTCTCTCTCTCTCTCTCTCTCCATAGGGAATGGTGACAGCAGCAGCTGCAGACAGACAGACGTGGACAGTCATAGCGGACACCCGGGACGCTTCCCTCCCATTGGTGGAGAGATCCAGATCACACACCAGGAACAGCGGCTCCAATTGGTCGCCGGCCCTCAACTGAGCAGCGGGCTCCACCCACTCCGCCCAACTAGCTCCGCCTCCTCCACTCAGGTAGGATAGCAGTTTGATTCAGTAGGATAGCGATTGTGACTTCTGTTCCATAGCGTGTGGACGGTCAACCTTGATTGTTTTTGTGGGTTTTTTTTTATCCCTAATCTCCTGCCATACCCACAACACACCCTCGCATCTCAGTCTTCAGATGCCAGTCTCTAGCTGACATCCAAACTAAACACCAACCATCAACCACTTAATTATGCGCACCACCAAGCTACTTCCGGGATTTATTGATGAAATACAAGCCCTGTCTGAGATTGGTTGAACAACACCAAACCCTCTCAGTGAATGTCTGTCTTTATTCCCACTGATTATTCTCTCTTGGGGCCGATTCAATACTAAAACCAAATGAACGCCACTGTGGAGAGAGGTAACTTTCATCTGTCAATCCTATGAGCCCCTTTTGTCAGGCTGTCAACCTGTGTTCAATCACTCTGTTCTATTTTAAAAACTACTTTGGCAGCTAAAAAATGAAACTGGCTGGTGGAAGTCTGAATCTGCCAGCCGCTGTACTAATAAATTAGTTTTATGCTCCGCTCCAGTGTGTATGGAGGTGTTGAGTAATTGGTCGATAGTAGTGTTTATTGTATAGCCATTAGAACACATGGGGTTATGTGTGTTTTGGGTGTGTGTTTCCATGCCCCCGAGGTTAAGCTCCTCCCATGCCAGTGTGAAAATGTACACCGTGTCTATTTTCCCCCTTCGCCATGTCACACACACACACACACACACACACACTCACACACACGTACGCACGCACAGTAAACGCTGCTGACTCACTGAAGTCTGAGCTCCACTGCGTTCCTCTCCCTCTTCTTCCTTCCCCCTCCCCTCCTCCCCTCTCCTCCTGTTCATGTGATTTTCAGTCTTTTGATTTCCTTCTCTTCTTTCTTATTCTTCACTTTGACCCTCCCACCATGGCTTCCTCTCAGCTCTCTCTCTGTCTTTCTGTCTCTCAATTTCTTTCTCTCAATCTCTCTCGCTTTTCTGTCTGCCTCCCTTAGTGTCTCTCTTTCTCAATCTCTCTCCCCATTCTCTCGTTGACTCTCTCTCTCCCTCCTCCTTTCCTCCTGTCTGTATATTCACCCTCCACTGTATCTATTGAGCCTCCTCTGCCAGTCCTTTATCTCTGTCTCACCAGCTGTGTGTTGAAGCTCCATTCTCTCTCCTATGAGGGAGAGTGGAATGAATAGAAGGGCTTACTGAGAACAGTGAGGAAGCCAATCCCTGCCATTCGTCTCATTGAACTCCTCTCTCTCTGTTCCTTTCCTTTCCTTTCCTTTCCTCTCCTTTCCTCTCCTCTCCTCTCCTTCCTTCTCTTCTCTTGTCTCCTCTCCTCTCCACTCCTCTCCTCTCCTCTCCTTTCCTATCTCCTCTCCTTCCTCCTCTCCTCTCCTCTCCTCTCCTCTCCTCTCCTCTCCTCTCCTCTCCTCTCCGCTCCTCTCCTCTCTTCTTGTCTCCTCTCCTCTCCTCTCCTCTCCTCTCCTCTCCTCTCCTCTCCTCTCCTCTCCTTTCTCCTCTCCTTTTCCCTCTCCTCTCCTTCTCCTCTCCTTTAAGACTCTGTGACCAATTCTGTCTCTTCAGTCAGTAGCAGCCACCCGCTGCTCGCTATGCCTAGTGTTTCGGATGGAGTGCTATTTTTACGGAAGAGTCATATTTCAAGAGAGAAAGCGAGGCGAAGAGATTACCCTCCAACACAACCATTGTATGGATGGGATTTTTTGTACCAATTTCACTGAAACAACAGACATTAAAGAGTTTAAGCAATTAGTTCACAAATACAAACAATCACCGAACCCTAAAATAAAAAAAAAAACAATCGTGTCTCAGATATTGTGACCAGAGACGGTGTCCAAGTTGTAGCGTAGCTGCTTTTCCCTCTAAATGAATGGATGCTGTGTTTTATTTTTGTCATTCATTACCCTTCAGCATTCTACAGTTATACTTCAGCAACGGCAGCATTTTATGCTACTGTGAGGCACTCGCGTGTGCTTGGGGACTTGCATCATAGCCATACAAATCTGTTTTGAAATACGGACTAATTAGTTTATTAAATTAACTTTGTACCACTTCAGAGAGAGGAAGGGGGGGAGAGGTGAAATAAGGAGAAATGCTGAGAGAAAGGGAGGGGGGAGAGGTACACTTTAGAGGAAATAAATAAAAAAAGGGGATCAATAAAAAATGAAGAAATGCAGAAAATAAAGGAGTGCTGTCAGATAAGATGAATTTAAAGTTAAACTGACTTATTTTCAGTGTTGACAAGTGGGTCTACTCACTTGTTGTTGTATAAGAAGTTCCATCTATAACGTACACTTGCATGCGTGTGCATGTACTCAAACACACACACACACACACACACACTCAGACGTCCTACACACTTACACACACATCAATGTCTGACTGGCAGTGTGTGTGTATGTGTGTGTGAAAGAGAGGGAGAGAGAGAGAGAGAGAGAGAGAGAGAGAGGGAGAGAGAGAGAGAGAGAGAGAGAGAGGGAGAGAGAGAGAGACCGACTGACTTATTTTCACTTACACGCACATCAATGCCTGACTGGCAGTTTGTGTGTGTGTGTGTGTGTGTGTGTGTGTGTGTGTGTGCTGTAGGGGAGGTGTAGTGGTGCGTAGCCTCTTCACTCAGGACTGTCCAATCTATTCCGACTGTCCAATCTACTCTCCTGCTTTACCTCTGTCTGTCTTTCTTGTGCTGTTCTCTCTCTGTCTCTCTCTCTCTCTCTCTCTTTCTGTTTCTCCATCTTTCTCTGTCATTCTCTCTCTTTCTGTTTCTCTCACACATAGGGATTCAATATCTCCCTACCTTTTTTTTCCTTCTCTCTCTCTCTCTCTCTCTCTCTCTCTCTCTGCCTCTCGTTCTTTCTTCACCCATCAGTCTTACTGAACGGAAATTACACTTTTCCCTCTCTGCTTCTTTCTATCTCCTCTCTCTTTTGTAAATTCACCGCTGACAGTTGCCTTTCTCTTAGTGGAAAGCCTCACTGAGCAGATGGAGAGCTGACAGTCTGGAAGCTCCAACAATGAAGCTGGGCGGCAAGTCATGGCGAACAACACGTCAGAAAATGGCTGTTAATGGGGGTACCATATACAGACTGTCAGTCAAGAATATAGAGGATGGATCCATTCTTGTCTCGCTGCCTGTTGCTGATGCAGAGTCAGAATCCTAGTTGTTCATTTGCATTTAATTTGCTTTGTTGCATTTACTCTTTAGGCATGTAGCTGATGTTGTATCCACGGCTTACAATGAGCGCTACAGTAGAGCAGCTAGACTGCAAACATTGCAAGTGATGAATAGCGCAGGAGCGCATGGGTCAAAGCCACAGTGGCCATACAATAGATGTTACACAAATTCCTGTGTCTCTAGAATATGTGTACTGAATGCAGGGTGCAAGGTAAAGAGGTGGCATCAAGAGGCAATCAGGTATCAGACAATATCTGCGATCAAACTATTATTGTGAAAATTTAAGTATAACTCTACAGAACACAAGTCAGGAGCAAGATCAGCCTTCTCCCTGAATCTTACCAGACTAGAAACTTCATACTCTGTCCATTAGGTGTCTAACAATCCTGCCGTACCTTTGAATTCAAATAATCCTCAAGGATTGTTTCTAAAATGTGATTGGCTTTCATTGGGTTATTTCAAATTAGGTCAGGAAAGGTATCTTCAAGGAGAATGAGTAAACGTATTCATGTTCCGCAGGGGAAATTTGACAACATTCTGTGGATTCAATCAATTTTCACAGATTGATTGATTTCTTTTTTCTTTTTTCCTAGCATATTGAAACTGAAATGACTCCCCCTCACTCAGCGTAGACTCGATGCAGCCTGCAGCAAATGCTCAAAGTAATCTCAAGGATGTCAAATTACCAATTAACCCGGGATTGCTCTCTATAATAAAGCTACACAGGAGCCGTCAGACGTCCAGCGATGCCAATGGGTATCGGCTCTTGAATGAACGCTCACTATAAAGTCAATTGGACCTGTCCCTGTTGGGTGACATCCAATGGCAGTATCCTGGTAACAGCTAATAGCAAAAAAAAAAAAGTATATTCAAGCAATCCTTAGTGTTTGTTTTAGCCTGATTGGAGAATCAGATTGTTAGTAAATTAGCAATAATACTAGAAAATTATACTAAATTGACTTTCCAATACTTTCATATAAAGCGTCTAAAGTTTCTGGCGCTCAGTATATTGTACTATGTGGCTAACTCCACCTAGGTGTCGAAATACATCTTTATCAAAGTCGTGAACTGTAGTGAACTTCTCCCTACATACTTCAAATCACATGATGCATGGTTGATTTATCTGTCGTCTGTCTTTGCCTATCTATTTGTTTTTCTTATTGATCGACATCCTTTGATTCAGCTCTTGTTGTGCATGCATTCCTCCTCTTTCCTATCATGGGGAAATTGATGTTGTGCATCCAAAAGATCCCTGTAGTATGGAAGCAGCTATCCTAAAGCCGAGCGCACCCCGACATCCTGTGCTCCGCTGCCCTGAGCGGGTTAAGCTGCGGGGGTAAATAAAGAGGTAGTCCCTTCTCCTCCCTGTGAGTGTGTGAGCATGGATTTCCCCTTCTCTGTTTTCCTGTAATAGCTGTGCTCTGCTTTATTTGATCTGGGCCCCCGCTCTTATAGTAGGATTGAATTGGGTTTGGAGAGCAAGGGAGACACACACACACACACACACACACACACACACACACACACAGACACACACACCTGGGACTGCCAACTGCAACAGCAGCTGCCCCGGAGCAAGGAGAGAGAGACAGAAGGGAGAAGGAGGGAGGGAGTAGGGGGAGGGGGGGGGTTGAGATAGGAGCGGATGGGAAGGAGAGAGTACAGAAAGAGAGGAAGAGTGAAGAGGGCGCTCATAGGAGAGTGAGATGAGAGAGGGGAGGGGAGAGAGGGGAGAGGGATTGGTAACTCCCATCCTCTAGTGAAGTGCTCTCCTTTAGTGTGGTCGGTAGTGGCTGCAGATGGGAGAAGGAATCATCGAAATAGAGAGACACTTGATCACTGGTTCATCCCTTTTTCTCTCTCTTTCTCCTTTCTCTCTGGCTCTTCTTTCTGTCTCTTTCTTTCCTTTCCACACACGTTTCAAGCTCTTTTTCCCAGAGTCCCCCAGAGCTCTCTGTCTTTGTCTCGCCGTCTTTACTTCTCATGCCCCCCCACAAACACAAACACACACACACACACACACACACACAGGCACATTTCAAACACTCCCTCTCTCCCTCTCACCCATACGCACACTGCGGCCGTCTCTGCATACTAAACAATTAGTTAATTACCTTGTCCAGAGTCGCTGAGTTCATTCAGACTGTTGGTTGTGGTTGAATTACAAAGAGGAGTAGAGAGAAGTGGAGAGGAGAGGAGAGGAGAGGAGGGAGAGAGACAAGAACGGGAGGAGCGAATGAAAGGAGAGACCCTTTCAGTAAGAGGAGAGGAGCTGATACTGGCCATTATGCTTGCACTAGAAACTCCTCACAATAGAATAGAATAGAACACAATTGAACAAGATATGAATTTTATTTGTGGTTGGGAGTGAGCGAAAAGAGAACTACTTCTATCACAAAAAAGACAATTATCGGTGATGCTTCTTTACATTTTGGCTTTCACCTTTTTGCAAGTGGACTCTCCAGGACAAGACGCCGCATTCCACATCTCATCCTCTCCCTGCCGCTCTCATGTCACCTCTTTCTCTACCCAGTACCACCCAATAAAGCAGTTCTGCCACAGCGTCCCTTTTTGCATGGTCGATACAAACTTAAAAGGGAACTTTAGGACACTATCCACTTTTTCTGTCTGCGGAATCACAACCTCAAAGTCAGTGTAAGTGGAATAACCCTTTTAAACTCCAGCGGCAGCTCCATATGCTCCATACAGCCGCCGTCTGTTTACAAAGGAAAGATGTTGAAGTCAGGCCTAATTATCATACAGGAGTTCCAATGGCTTCCCCCATAGGAGCTAATCAGCGTGTGTATGTCTGCTTGGCTCAACCACTATGTTCCATTACTCTGTCCTGATAAACATCACTCTGTGTGTGTGTGTATGTGTGTGTGGGATGGAGTGGCGTGTGTCTTTCTGCAAATGTGTGTATTTTTTATTTGTGAGTCTCTCTATATCTGTCACTGTGCCTGTTTTTGTATATGTTTATGTGTGTGTGTGTGTGTATATACGTTCATCTGTGTATGCATGTTAGAGACAGCCTAGTTGCCATGCTGTGTTTGGGCCATGCACCATAACATGCTGGATGCATATGCACATGAAATGTAAAATGTCATATGAAACCAAGAGTTGTTGATTGGAGTTCAGCCATCAGCATGGAAAACATGTTGCTGTCGGCAGTTACTTAATGAGCCATCACATATACAGTACATGTGGCTGGAACATTCTGTGGGGGTATGGATGTCTGTGTGTGTGTGTGTGTGTGTGTGTGTGTGTGTGTGTGAGAGAGAGAGAGCGAGACAGAGAAAGAGAGAGGGCGAGATTCTTATTGTGTATGTGTGTGGATAAGTTCTTGTGTTCTTGTGTGCAAGAAATCCTGTGTGTGTGCGTGATTTTAATACTTCTATATAAGTATGTGAGAGAGAGAGAGGTTTTGTGTGTGTGTGTGTGTGACACTCCATACAGTAAATGTGTGTGTATAAATCTGTATGACTGTCATTATTCACATATGCGTGCTTGTCTGCCTTTAGCGTGTTTACATGACTTCACGTCACATGATTAATCCCCTGTCCTTCCCAACTTCGGCCCACTTTATTGTTGTCCTTTTCTTTTCTTTTTTTTTTTTGCTCTCCATCCCTCTTTGCTTTATAGCATTATGCGGTGAGTAATGATGACTGACATCATCGCTGGCTAGGTTAGTGCCGACTAATTGGCCAGAACGATCTGATTGCATTAGATGTTATTCCTTCAGGGTGCTCCCCTTCCTCCGCCCCCGCTGTGAAAGACATCCCTCGCCGTTCGCATGGAAGGACATATTGCTTTTGTTCGGTGTTTATCTTTTTCGCAGTGCAGGAATTAACAAACTGCATTCATCGGTCGGTCATAAACAGGTCGGGAAATTAGCCCCCGTGATTTATGATGTGTGCGTCGAAACCTGAAAAGTGATTAATGTTAAAAGCTGTGGCTGCTGTTGCGTCTTGACTGGTCTTGTTAATTGCTATCATCTAAAATGCATCGTCTCAGGATACCTCGAGGATATTACAAACGCGCTACGAGGACACTAATATACCACTGAAATGTCTTTGCTTATTGTGTGTGTACGCTCTGGGTGCTCGTGCAAGAAAGCAATAAAGGTTGAAAAATGAAGTTGGGCTTTAGATTTACTAACAGTCATGAGAGGCTTTCCTCTGCTCATATCTCTCTCTCTCTCTCTCTCTCTCTCTCTCTCTCTCTCTCTCTCTCTCTCTTTCGCGACAGCTGCTGTAAGAGCCACCTTTTCAAGTGAGGTAAAATGATTATAGTAATGGATGCCCCCCCCCGCCCCCCCGCCCTAACCTCTCTCAGTCTCTCTTACTCTCCTTCCCATATCGCTGTACATTCTGTCCTGTACATTAGTGCAGCCCCGGGGATGCCCTTACTCATACAGCCTTAATGCAATCACACCTCCATAAATGCAGCGGGGAGAAAGAGAGAGAGAGAGAGAGAGAGAGAGAGAGAGAGAGAGTGAAAAGGGGAGGGAGAGAAAGGAGAGAGAAAGAGAGAAAAGGTTGACAGGCAGATGGGGAGGCAGCGAATGATAGAAATGAAGGGACACAGAAAGGGAGTGGTGGGTGGCAAGTGGCGGTAGCGACGATAATCTCATCAGAGAACGATAATTACCTGCAGAGAGAACCAAGAAGTCATGGGAAATTAGATCATTTACAGGTCGTCCTGTCAGTCACGGCGCCTGATGTCTTCTTTACTCTCATAGAAATACTAATTTCCTTTTGCCTTTACACCATTTTGCTTTTGACAGTCTTCAAGGCTGGTATGCATGCCATTTCTTTGAATACCAATTGTGATGTAGGATCACTGATCAGCTCACATACTGTATAAAATTCACTGCAAAATAGTCTTTTTTTTGACTGTAGTGTGTTTGAATGCGGTGTATGAATTCATTCTACCTGCGCCCAATCCCCAGGACAAATTCCTAGTAGGGAAACTTATTTGTCAAAATAAAAATAGTTCTGCACAGGATAGTTTCAGTTCATCACTCCAAGTTTATTTGCACATCTAAAATGATGAAACAGAAAGAAAAGAAAAATCCACAGTTTGTGCAAGTGAGATAAAAAAAAAAAAAGCAAAGAGGCCCTCACCTCAAAAGTAACAAAGAAAAGTGCCTTGTGTTCTCAGATATTTTTATGGATGGGGTCCCTGGATGAGTTCATGATAACGAAAGCTTCACCCCATGAGGAGCTGAGCTCAGCTCGGCAGCTTCAGCTCTTAGTGAGATGAATGGGAATGGCCTTTGTGGTGCCTGGGAAGTCCTTATGGTGAGACCTATAGAGAGTTTATTGCTTTTACAACTAGGCTGTATGATAAAGTAGCATCCCTCTCACCACCCACTCTCGCCCTCCTGCCGTTCTCTCTCTATCTCACTGTCTCTCTCTCTCTGTTACTCCGGCTCTGTGACTTGTTCCCTCTGTTATCTTGTTCCCTTTCTCACCTCTCTGTCATCTTCCCCTCATTTTCCTCTTTCATCTTGCTGTCTCTGTCCTTTTCTCTCTGTCAGGTTCCCTCTGCTCTGCTCTCGACAGCTCCCTCTCTAACTCCCCGTCGCCGTCTTTGTCACACTCTCCTCTTGTCTACCTCTGCTTTCCACTTTCTCTCCTCTTTCACTCCTTCGTCTCCCCACTCTCTCTGTGATAGTTAGCAGCACTGTGACATTAACAGCCACTTTGCTTTTTTCCTATTTTTCATGTTAAATTTCTGTTTTTTCAGAGGGAAAAGATCATGGGTCGGCGCGCCTGAGCAGACACAGAGAGGGGTGTTTCTAATTGGCAAGCGGGTTGGCGTGTTTACATGACGCCTGTGATGTGACGTCGTCGGTACGATAGCTGAGCGGTCAGAGCGCGCTCCCTCCGCCGCCTCCCCTCCGTTTCCCCCTCTGTGATAATTAGCTAGAGAAAACAAGTGGAGTTGGCCACGGCGGGCGGCGGGGAGATTGGCAGGCAAATCAGCTTCCCTTTAGATCCCACTTGTGCCAGCTGGCTATGATGGAGATACTCGGACACACACACACACACACACACACACACACATGTTCACTTCCCTAACAAAAATCACAACAATATTCCAGTAATGGATTTGTAATGGATAGTCCAGGGATTTGTAATGTGTCTGTGGTGCTCAATAGTGAGTTTATAGTGACCTTATCTTACTTTATGGTGTTTTTTTTTTATCTGTTGATTACCTGTTGAAGAATTCTATAGTAGCTGCATGATATACGTTTTGCTGTGATATTTGTGTAGTATCTACCTTATTCTAGGATTAATATAGTTCCTCTTTAGGGTTTTTTTTAGGGCTGTTTTTGTTAAAAGTGTTATGTGTGGGATTTTGATTGGTCCTCTGGAAATCACACCATCAGTCTTGTACTGTATAGGACTGTATATCCCTTTCTGTCCTCACAACATTGTCAGAGCAGACTGTACAGCAGTGCTGATGGATGGCCACTTACCAGTATCCCTATACACTCCCCACTTACGCTCCTCTACTCAATCCTTTTATGTGTGGAGAGGTGCAGGCTAATAGCCCATTGAGCTAAACTAGTTTTCCTTCACCGGGGGGAACAGAGTGAACTTGGGGCTAATGTAGCGTCCTGTGGCTCCCTGAATGGAATAACAATGGCAGATAGGCTGCGGCTGAGAGATTTTGATGGAATAGTACAGGGTGATAGCCGGCAGCCATTATTCAAGACTGCTACCTGGGAAATTTTCAAACAGCACATTATGCTTTTTATATGCCACTAAAAAAATTCAACCACCACAGCTATAGCAGCCCTACGGAAGCTGCTCTCCATCAGGAATCTGTATTTCTCTGGAGAAGTATTTCTGCTGCTTTGAAATGTCATTTACTAGCCCGCTGAAAAGGAAATCTAAGATTTGGCTGACAGTCTGGCCAGACATCTTCCATAGCCGCCCAAATGAAAGGGCGAAGCAGCTCACTGGGTGCTATTTTTTATAATGCTGATGCTGTAGTTTTGTTTTATTGCTAGAATTATAATGCATCATCACAACCGATGTGGCCCCAATCAGTGAGAAAATTCATACATTTGGGTCAAAAATAGTGTAGTCTGCAAGTACATGTTAAAGCAGGCACCATTTCAATTAAAACATGAATTTTTCATCTAAATAGAATTCTCTTAGACTGAAATCCCAGTCACATTGCAATATTGGTATTCGAGGTGAAACTTTTCATGGACACATTTCTACAGCACGGCCCTTTTCAGCAATAATTCAAATAATGCCACTCTCCGGTGTCAAAAGTGGGATTTCTTATTTTGGAAACTTTAGATAGGGTACATGCTGTGCACATCACACAGCAGCACAATGCCACGAGCCTGCCACTGTACATAACTGTAGGCTGTTGTGACTGCCGCGTGGGCGGTTACATAAACATAAACAGTGAGGGAGGAAAGCACCGACATAAAGTCACATTCACAAATATGTGCAAAAAAAAACAAAAAAAGTTAGTGGCCAAAATTAGGACAATGGAACAAATGCATGTTTAATCGCCGTTCTGTTATTGTGCAGTCTTTGGTGTAAATGCGATTCTTCAGTGTAATGATTTCTAAAACAATGCCATACTGGATATTCCTTTTACAGAAGACTGAAACGGATTATTATGGGTTGTCATCTCTAAAATGATTGACCATTAGTGTAAATGGTGATGAGAGCATAGCAGACCTCGGCCTTGAACCATTAATTACACCAGCTTGTTATTTTCCTACGAGCGAGGAATGGCCTTGTCTGTGTGATTGATAAAGAATGCAGCTGCGCGGGGTTTTCTCAACACGGACGAGTCGCGAAATATAAGCTCTGAGCTGTTGGAAGGAGGTGGCAGGTGTGTGTGTGTGCGGGTGCGTGTGTGTCCGTGTGCGGAGGTGTGTGTGAATGTGTTTGACAGCAAGGATTGCATAACAGAAATGCCTGCTGCTGCGGGTCACCATGAATGACAGGAGCTCACACATACACACACACACACACCCACACAGGCACACAGACTTCGAAAAATAATAAAAAATAATGCTGCAGCTACACACAAACACATACACACATGCAAATCATACAAATACAAGCATGTGTTGTAGCTGCGCGTACACACACACACACACACACACACACCCTCCACTGGATGCCCAGTATTCTCTCTCTCTCTCTCTCTCTCTCTCTCTCTCTCTCTCTCACTCTCTCTCTCTCTCCCCCCGTCTGTCTGTTGTCCTGTCTCTCCATCTGGTCTGTTTGATCTGCAGCCTGATTAGCTGGAAGGTTTTTTTTGTTTTTTTTTGAAAGATTATTGAAGTTATTAGCTATGATGAAACCTTTACCCACAAAAGAGTAGCATTGTTGTGCTTGCCATCCTCAGTGGGTTTGACATTTCGAGTAATGAGTTTTAGGGAAAAACATTTTTTTCCCCCTCCCAGTGTCTGTGTAGCGTTTTGGAATGAAACCGCCCAGTTCTTGGAAAGTGTTTACCGTTTACTATGAGACAGTGCATGCAAATCCACGTCACGTAAAACGTGCATGCAAAAACACGCAGACACACTCAATTGCAGTAGCAAGTCACCCACCCACACATTTACACACACACACACAAATGGACATACGCACTCCACCTACACACACAGGGTTCCATCTGTCTGTTTCTATGTTCAGGACTATTGATTCCTGTTGGTACACACACACACACACACACACACACACACACACACACACACACAAACACAAACACACACACATAAACGCCCAGGAGCACATGGAGCTGCCAGCTTTGTGGAGGCAAGTATTTTTAGACTGCGTTGGTAGTAGGGTTGTGGTGGTGTGTTTTGTGAGTGTGTGTGCCTATGTTTGTGTGTGTGTGTGTGTGTATGTGTGTGTGTGCTTTCCTGTGTCTCCCATTAGAGAGTCCCACTCAGACGCTATAGCCTCTATCAAACGAACTGGGTAAAAAATGGGGGAAAAAAGTGGAGAGCATGGTTTATTATATAAAGATATACTATAGTTCTCTCTCTGTATTGCTGCCTCTCTCTCTCTCTCTCTCTCTCTCTCTCACACACACTTTTTCTCTCTTTCTCTCTCTCTGGAGGCTCTCTACCACTGCAACAGCCGTATTAATGAAGCTACATTACTGCTCTAATAGAAATCCATGTCTGCCAGTGGCTGCACTCACACACACACACACACACACACACACACACAAGCACACGCATCTTTACATCTGCTGTTTCTTTTCTCTTGCAAGCTCACGGACAAATGTACACACACACACACACACACACACACACACACACACACACGCACACGCAGAGCCAGTTTATGAGTGAGCCAGCCCCTGTGGGTGATGTGTCATGTGTGGAGGACACACGGGTCCAGTTTGGGCACTGATTCTATTCTAAATGAAGCAGGAGTTAGTGAATTATTGAAACGCCTGCCCTCCTTTCCCCTCTCTGTCTCCATCTCTCTCTCTCTCTCTCTCTCTCTCTCTCTGTCATCCCTCTTTCTCTCTTTTATTCACTCACTCACACGCGCATACACACACACACACACACACACACACACACACAGTCGTTCTCTTTCCTTGTCGCCTGCCTTCTCTCTCTTTCTTTGTCTCCGTCTCTCTCTTGGACACTCTGTCTTTCTCTGTCTCTTCATTTCTATTCTCTTCCATCTAACAGTGAGAAGTAGTAGCTCTGTGTGGGTGTGTGTGTGTGCGTGTGCGTGTGTGTTTGTACAAACTGTGAGTGATGTTGGTTAATCCAGTAGTGTCCTTGGGGACAGATTTGGCCCATATTACAGCATGCTATTACTGTGTCTGAAATCTCCTGTGCATTGAGCCAACCGTTATTTACTGCCACGCATCGTCCCACCTCTTCCACTAGCATTTGTTTATGAGACTCCACCCTGCTCTATAAAAGTGAGAGAGAGAGAGAGAGAGAGAGAGAGAGAGAGAGAGACAGAGAGAGATTGTAATTTAACACCGAAGGCATGATTAAATACAATAGTCCCATTTATCTATGAGGTACGACAGTAAAAAGCACACACATGCACTCTGCTCCCCGCCCTCATCCAAACACGCTCACCCAAGGTCAGGCGAGCCCCCCGCTACACCACATACCACCCACTGGTAATGAACGCTCAGCAGTCACTGACACCTAGGACCCGGCTGGGGGGGGAACGCTCTTAGACATATTCCTCCCTCGCTCCCCTCGTTTATCAGCCAGCGCTTATCGCTGACAGCGGCCGTGCCCTCTACTTTCTCTCCCCTCCTGTCACAGAAACTTCCGGAGAAGTGTCCGGACAGGAAGGGGGGGGGGGGGGGGGGGTACGAGACGGCGGGCAGGCTGGCGGGCAGGCCGGCAGGCAGGCCGGCGGTTATGCCAGCGGTTATCTGTTGTCGGTATAGATTTGGGTGTCGTTTGTCAGTAGTTGGTGCCAGTTCAAATGAATAGATGGTCAGATTTTGCGGTTCAGTTCATGGCAGCAATTGTGTCTTTTTTTGTCTGCTTATGTTTTGGCTCTAAAGAAAGAAAGAAAGAAAAAGAAAAAACCAAGATGGAAAGAAAGGAGAAAAATCATGTGCTCGGCTGATGTATGTCCTTTCCATGATCGTTCTGTTTGCTAGTGGTCACCTTATACTACAATTACAAAGATTGCAATCAGATCGGAGACATATGATTGGTCAGTCTCATGACATGACCAATCATATGTCTCGAAAAGTTTTCTCTCCCACTCTCTCTTGTGTCTCTTTTGTCTTTCTCTTACCCTCCGGCTCTATCTCTGTCTTTCTGTTTATTTTCCCTCGGTTTTTTTAAACTCACTGTCTCATATATTTTGGCCCCGACTGCCCTTGTTCCCTTTTCTTCTCTTTTTCTGTCCTTGTGTTTTGCTGGGGTTCCCATACTGCATCATGTTACTCTACCATTAGTCAACTTATAGTTTGCTTTAGTAATGTCTGCAGTTGAATAAGAAAGCATCGGAATGATACTATCCATCAAGTAGAATAGTGAAAAACTACCTCTATGGTCATGTAAAAGTTTGTTCCACTGAAATGAACCAGTCAAGAGCAACATTAACAACAGCAAGCCTGAATGTGTTTGTGTTCCAGAGAATTTAGTCTTGCTTCTCTCTCTCCACCTCTCTCTCTTTCTCTCTCTCTCTCTCTCTCCCTCCATCTCTCTCCATCTTTCCTCTGCTTCTCTGCCACTGCTTCCTTTTCTGCTCTCTGCTCTTCAATATTGATATGAGCTGTCATTGGTCCAGTTATTTATGAGGCCCCTCCCTGGTATTTTTCCATTGGCTCAGGCTGTACATCAGAATTCTTCTGTAGTCAAATCGAATCCAGAGCAGCCCGATTTTCAGTTGTATGGCAGCCTGGCAGGGTCAAAAGCAGAAGGGATACATGTATGAATAATATGAATTGCACATCATCATTTTCATGTTTGCTTATGCACAAGAATGGGTGTTTTATAGACTGTTTGTTTGCTTGCTCTCTCTCTCTCTCTCTCTCTCTCTTTCTCTCTCTCATGTTCTCTCTTTCTCTCTCGCTCCCTCCCACCTAGAATTGCAGCCAAGGACTCTTTCCCATAACCTTTCCAGACCTGTGTGTGTGTGTGTGTGTGTGTGTGTGGGTGTGTGTGTGTGTGTTTCTGTGTGTACAGAAGCCTTAAATGAGAGACAGATCGTCAGACATGTAAGCCTAGTATACATGCGCACACACACACACACACATGCACCCCCCCCCCCCCCACACACACACACACACACACACACATACAGGCCTCATTATGCAGACCCCAGGGAGCTGTGTAGGAACTATTTCCTGTTTGGGGTTAGGGAGCAGGGGAAGTAGTGAGGACGGAATATGACGTAACACCAGCGGTGGTCTTCCTGTGTGCTGTCCTAGAGCCTGGGTGTTACCAGGACTTTAGTTTTCCATGGTCATTACTGGACCATGTGTATAACTGCCAATCAGCCCAGTGGATTGAGGTCATTCAGTCCTCCAGGTCTATCCCATAGTGCAACACACACCCAGCCTTCCTGGTTCAGTCTTCCTGTTTTGAACTGGACCCACTGGTTGTGCATTGCACTGTGGGATAGGCTGTGAGCAGTGGTTGACCACAGCTGAGGAGACTAATGCACTTGGTGTCATTTCAGTCACATATTAGTGTGCAATGGTGATGTGGCTGCATATGTGTAAGTATGTGCAGTTTTGATAGAGTTGTATAGAGCCATAGCTGTTGTGATAGAGTAGTTTAGTAGGTACCTATTCTTTGTTCAGCTTACTTAGGCTCTCTATTTTCCTGTTTTGTGAAGGTGTGTGTGTGTGTGTGTGTGCATCCGTGTGTACGTGTCAGCGCGCCTTCCTGCACCTCGGTATGTGAGGTGAGGTAGTGAGGTGTTACATTGCCTCTTTTTGTACCAGGTAACTTCACACTTCGAGGGGAAGTTACTGGAGCGCACATCCTCCACGCTATTCCTGCTTTTCAGCACTGTGGGTGTTTCCTACCTGACGAGCCGCAAGGAGAAAACGAGGAGGAGACGGTGTCAGCACCAGAGCCTGAACCAGGGAGCTGAGAATTCACACCAAGTGCAGTATGTGTTCTACCGCCTGCTTCAGGCTCTCCAGACAGAAGTATCATACCTTATTAATCCTTCCTGTTTGGAAAATGGATTGTCTTTCAGGAGTACAAAGCCTTTACCACAGTGGTTAAGGTTCAAAGATCTCAAAGGTTTTGAGATATTTGAGACAGGAATCATATTAAAACTGGGATTGAGAACTTGGAAGAAAAATAACCCTTTTGCAACCATTTTGTAAATATCTGAAGCTGACAAATATTATTAAATCACTGAATTTTTCTAAATACTAAGCAATACGTAGCAGAACAATGTTGCATATAACCCACAGGGCCATATCAGCCATACGAGTGGCAAATTAAGATTCATTTTCAGTAATTATCAGCGATGAGTGAGGAGATGCTGCGGAAGATAAGTTGGACTTCACTGATACAGCAGGCAGGATGTGCGCTCCAGTGACTTCCCCTTGAAGTGTTAAGTCACCTGGTAAAAATAGAAGCAATGAAACACCTCGCTTACTATATGGATCTTACACATTTCACCTTGCAAAAACATGGATCAGCTGACACCCACGCTCACACACGTATATACATGCAAAGATATGCACATATATGTATATGAACACAGGTATACTCAAACTTCACATGCAAGACCTCACAAGGGAAAAAATATATAGTGTGACACTGCGGGTGGCAGTCTGCATACTGAATAGAAAGCGGAACGTTTATCGTGCATGCTGGGCAGTTTATTAGTCAATAGAAACACTGGAGTTGGTTAAATTCAATTTAACCTAGATTCAGAATTGCCAAGAATAAAGCATTAAATAGCAATATAAGTTAAAAAAAAATCAATTCACATATTTCTATATTTATCCAACTTAATGGCAAAAAAGCAAAGTTATTATCCAGTGCCTCCTTCCATCAGCTGTTTGAAAAATGCGCCTTGTAAGCCAATCAGATCTTTGCAGGGCAAAACGTGAATAATAACTGATTTCTCCCAATTGAAACAGGCACAGATTGGTCTTCCCTCGCCCAATTTCACCTGCTACAGACATGAATTGTGCTATTGACAGGAATTGTGACAGGTGGAGATAATCGCACATAACTTTTCACACAGTCACACTTTGCACAGTCCCTTTTCAGAGCTCAGACATTTGAAAAGGGTGATAAAGTCTCTGGAGGGCGCATTTAAATCTGGGAAGCCGACTGGAGGCAGTGAAAGCAGCTCGGCCATTAGGTGTGCCTTATATCAGAATCGTCAGTGATTTACATCGCTGCGTATAGGACATGTACTGTATGTATTCTTGTGGAATGATCTAGGATTACATATTCTAATGCTACAGCATGACCACCTTTGCAAAAGGTAGTCACGGTAACAGAACACATACCATAATTTGATCCAATTTGGAAATTTTCAGGCTTGATTTGCAGTCCTTCCATTTTGTTGGACTGATCAGTTACACATCGATAGCAGCAGGGAGGGCAAATTAAGTATGGTCATTTAATAGCAGCTCTAGCTATAGAATGTAGAATACGGTATATTCAGAGAAAATCTGACACCGGTTACCTTAAATAGCTGGATCGCCATGCTTTTCCTCTCCATAGCAACAGTTCACTGGCGAGCACTGACGGGAGTTGATGTGGAGTGGATTCTGTCAGCACCTTGTTTACTCAGTGAGTGTGTGTGCACGCGTCTGTGTGTCTTTGTGCGTGCATCTGTGTCTGTGTGTGTGTGTCTTCCTCTGAGTGTGTGTTTGTTTATTTGTGGTTGAAGAGTTCCAAGACATTGTTTGTTTGAGTCCATCTCTGTGGAAACCCAGATCTAGGAGTGAAACAGCAAGGCTTTGGCTCCTGCTAAGCCGGCTAATGAAGTCTACTTTCTGCTGACAGCTGTCAAACCATAACCACATCGTTATGATAAGGATTTGCTGTTTGGTTGGTATGCTTGTATGTGTATGTAATTATTGTAAAAATGTAATTATTTATTGTTGAGTGATTGTACTGTCTGATGTATTTATTTATTGTACTGTCTGCTGCAGTGTGTGTTTGTGTCTTGGTCTTTTTGTCCAAGGCTGAGTGCCAGAGCACAAGAATTTCATTGTGTTTTTTAATTAATTTTTTTTTTTTCACGCAGATGACAATAATGTTGACCTTGAACTTCTAGATTTGTTTTTGCAATAATACATTCATTCCATTTATGAGGATGAACGTATAGCAGCCTTGATACATACAAAAATACAGTGTATACACAGTATGGACTGTACTGTACTTCGCTCCATTCATTCGTCATGTACATGAACCCAGGCACCCAGCTACTGTAGATGACGCTGAATCTATTTGTGGCTGCAGGGTGGACACAAACACACACGCAGACACACACAATGTAGTGTGAGGCACAGCGGGGGT
Source organism: Centroberyx gerrardi (assembly GCF_048128805.1). NCBI lineage: Eukaryota > Metazoa > Chordata > Actinopteri > Beryciformes > Berycidae > Centroberyx > Centroberyx gerrardi. The sequence goes on from NC_136015.1 coordinate 14,069,863, forward strand.
TGCAGCTCTGCAGATGGCGGGAGCCGCCCACACACTGCCAGTTGTTATACAATGTGTATTGTATAACAGCGGAGAGCAACAGGCCCCCTCCCTGTGCATGTAGCTACACCACACACACACACACACACACACACACACACACACACACACACTCACCTATCCAGATACAAAAACAGATACACACAGACACTGAACATTCAGATACAGACATGCGGTCATGCACACACACACCCACGTACGTACACACACACACACACAAGCATGCCGCTCTGTTTTTCTCTTGATGAACACTTTAGTACGCACTTTATCAGCCACTCAGCCAGCCGGCCAACCAGCCAGTCAGCTTTCCAATGCCAGTTTGTCAGCCAGCCAGGATTGCAGTCACCAGGCCCTTCAGAGAGCCAGATATTCAGTCAGTAGGCCAGTCACCCAGCTATTCAGTCAGTTAAGTATTCAGTCATCAGTCAGTCAGCCGGTCAGACAGCTGTTCAGATAACCAGCCAGTCACCCAGTAAGACAGATATTCAGACAGACAGATATTTAGTCACCCATCCAGTTTTGGGTGTATGCTTCTTGGGGTAACATGCTTCTTGCGTTAGTGTTATAGATTTATTTTTGTGGTAATTAGTAACTTAACTAGTTTTTCAATAAACTGGCCAATTACATTAGTTGCTCAATTCTTGAAATCCATCATTAGTTAGCCTACTTTTTAAATATGAATGTTGTTAATTTTGTTTTTCTTTCATATTGTTTAATTTTTGGTTTGCACAAACAAAAAGTGAAATTCCCACTGCATCGCGTGCAGACAACATGCTGCTAAACCCGATCTCAGTATGTTTGTTATGAATGGGATTGGCTTACTGTGTGATAAACCCAGCAGTAGTCTTGCTTTGCCAGAAAACACACTCATATCACCACACAACAATCAGAGAGAAACATGGGATGGGCTGTGTTTCTGTTTCTTGTTGTCGCTATATATTTTTTTTTTTTTTTTTTTTCTGTTTGTCTTTGACTCAGTCTTTGCTCACTGGCTCCCCTGTTTCATCTCGACTTCTCTTTGTTTACTTTCTGTCTGCCAGTGTCTCTTCCAACTCTTGTGTCTTTGAGTCACTCTCTGCATATCTCCTTCTTTCTTTCATTATTTGTTTCTTTCTCTCTCTCTCTCTCTCTCTCTCTCTCTCTCTCTCTTTCTTTCTTTCTTTCTTATTTTAGCCTCCATTTAGTCTTATGTAAGTCTATCACCATATAAATGGGACCATCCTAACCTCCCATGAGGATAAACTATGATCTTTGCCACTGCATGTTTAGTCAATGCTTCAGCTTGGCCTAGATAGTTTTACTGTCTCTATCTAAATCATAGTATGTGCTGAGGAATGTAACCTTTTAAACCAATTTCCCCATGTGGGGAATGAGCAGGTGTGTGTGTGTGTGTGTGTGTGTGTGTGTGTGTGTGTGTGTGAGACAGTCCAGCTCTTGACCTTTGTCAAGCACATTCCATTCATCTATGGAATGCGGTAGATTAGGCTCTGCACTTTTTCATAGGCATGAGACAGGTTGTAGTTTTTCTACCGATGATGGAAAACAATGGACTACAAGATCCATGGTAATGTAATTACGTTCCCCTCCCTCCCTCTCCCTCTCTCTCTCTCTCTCTTTCTCTCTCTCTCTGTCTCCCTCTCTCTCTTTTTCTCTCTCTAAGCCTTTCCTTTTCTTCCCCCATCCTTTTCTCTCTGTCTCCATTTTAGTGTTCTCTACCTCTCTTGCTCTCTCTCCATCTCCCTCTCTCTCTCTGTTCACTTTCCTCCCCCCTACCCTCCATCTCTCTCTTCGCTCTCTCTCCCCCATCATTATATTTATAATAAATATAATAACCTTTATTTATATAGAACCTTTATAAAAACAGAGTTTACAAAGTGCTTTACAGAAAACAAGAGAAACAAAGCAAAAGACAGACAGACTGTAGTAGAAAACAAAGGGCAAGAACACCAGATTAAAAACAAGAAAAACAATTACATAAAGGCCAGTTTATAAAAGTATGTCCTGAGAAATGATTCCAGAAAAAGACACTTACTTTACTAGCCTGATTTCCTCTGGCATTTTCCGAGGACTCCAGGCTGCATTCTGGCTCAAAAGGGGTTAAAAGATCTGACATGTAGCTATGTGCCCGGACCTGGATGAGCTTTGAAAGCGATCAGTAAAATCTTCAATTCAATTCTGAAAACGGCAGGTAACCAGTGGAGGGAAACAAGGACCGGAGTGATGCGGTCTCTGCGTTTGGCGCCTGTCAAAACCCTGGCAGCTGCAATCTGTATGAGCCTTTGACTGAGGCCGGAGTGGAGGGAGTCGCAGCAGTCTAGACAGGAGAAGATAAAGGCATGGGTGACCTTCTCCAGGTCGGCAGAAGATAGGAAGGGTTTGATTTTGGATGCATTTCTCAGCTGAAAGAAACCGGACTGCATTACCCTCTTCACCTGCTCGTCAACGCTCAGGTTGCTGTTGAATTTACACTCTACACCCCGAAATACACAGAGTCCTAGTATTATAAAAGCTCTTTCAGTCTACTCCTGCTATCATATGACTGTGATACAGTACACACACACACACACACACAAACACAAAGTCGGTGCATGGACAGCTGGTATGCACACACATATACACTACTGTTAATGCACATTGTTTTATCTGCTAGTGTGTGTATATTCATGCCCGTGTGTGCATACCAGCTTGTGTGTGTGTGTGGGTGTGTGTGTCTGCCTGTGTGAGCCAGCCCAGCCCAGAGCAGCATGTGATGATGTAATGAGAGACTGAGCAGAGCAGACTGCGGAATCCCCTAAACACACACACACACATACACACACACACACACACACACACACACACACACACACACACGCGGGCTGGGTCTGTTGTAATGAGAGTGAATGGAGCATATAGGAAAGTCCCTCCAGTCAAACACTAGGTTTTCTCTTCATTGGATTTACTGCTGTAAATTGTTGTAGTGGTCCCCTTCTGTGCTCTAGCCTTCAGCCTACGCTCACACACAGGCATATGGACACACACACACACACAAGAACACACACACACACACACAGTGACATACACACACAAACACTTGTAAGTGTATATTTTCATTCTTTCATATTTACTCTTTATCTTACTCAATGACAAAGAGAGGGGATGTTTCAGCTTCATGACCATACCTTGGACTGTCAGAAGAGGTGTGTGTGTGTGTGTGTGTGTGTGTGTGAAAGACAGACAGTGAAGGAAGCAGGGATGGATGGAAGGAGAAGACAAATGGAGAGAGGTAGGGAACAAGTGAGGAGTGGAAAAAGCGAGATAGGGTGAGTGAGAGAGAGAGAGGAGGAAGAGAAGGAAGAAAGGAGACGATCAGAGATATTTATGGTGGGAGGGAGATAGGGAGGGAAAGATGTACTGTAGGACGCAGCTCACCAGGCTAGGAGGAGAGAGGGAGGAAAGGAAGGATGGATGAGAAGACCATGTGTCTCTCTCTCTTCTGTGTGCTTTAGCAGAGAGGCAGTGGAAGGGACGGAGGTCTTTGTTCCAAAAGCCACTAAATATTACACAAACCTATCATCCAGTTATTGTCATTTGACTGACATTAATCATCAAAATCCCTGCTAATTTAGCCAACTTCCTCTCAAAGATTAATAAAGGTAATCTTATCTTTAACTTAATTTAATTTTAATAAGCAGTTTGACACTGACATTGAGAGTGGGTGGAATAAAAGAGGGGGAGGAATTGAGGCATGAATGGATGGCAGGTTGCAATAAAAGAAGGATAGGGAGAGAGGATAGAAAGACGTGTGGAAGGTTAGACAGAGGGAGGACAAAAAGGAGAGAGGAAATGGTAAGGGGGATGGAAAGGAGAGAATTACAGGGCTATAACATTGTGATGATTATCATATAGGGAGAGAGAGAGAGAGAGAGGGAGAGAGAGAGAGAGAGAGAGAGAGAGAGGGAGAGAGAGAGAAGCACTTAATCTGTATGTAAGTGCAGTGTGTGTGTGGGCGTGCATTATGTTTATGAACTCAATAAAAAATCAGCACCATTCCAATGAACAGGCACATAAACACACACACACACACACACACACACACACACTAAGTGCCACAGAGGAGTTCATGGCAGCCAGCCATAACGACCTTCCATCGGCCAGCGCCCAGCCATAGTAATGATGTCATCCTCTCTACTACACACACACACACACACTCACTCACACAAACCCAATAATTGTATCCCTGCATTACACTTATCAGTACTTCAATCTTTTACAGCACTCACAAGGTCTGCAACACAAAAGCCCACTATCCTTTAGAAAAACAAGGGATAAAGATTTCAAGAATATCCACATAGAAAGGTTTCATGAGAGGGTTATTCTTGGATGTATTATATGGTAAGTATATGGATATTATAAGTCATTGATAGTAAAGTGTAAGGTGTAGACATTTTAGAGGGCATTTGACGTGTAAAACATAAATAACTGTCCATCTTCACATAAAGTGTAGTACATTTATTGATTCTGATCCTGATTTTTGTCTTGGTAACTTTTGTGCAGAGACATATAGACTTACAGAGTTTGTGGTACAAGGACCTCAGTGTAATCTGATATTGCAAGTCAACATACTATGGACAGTAGACTATGTACATTTAGCATTTCATGTTCAATAAGTATGTGCATTCTAGCAGCATGGCTTACATTCCAGCTGCAGCAGTAGAGGGACGTGTCGATACAAAAGTTAACAAGGCATGCAAGTTAGAATGAGATGCATGAATATATGATGAGCAGGGGAGAACATACATGTCTGAGGATGAACAGTTGTGCAGGGTGCAATGTCTGAAGTCACTGACCATTTTCATACCTATTTTCCAGTGGCTGTGAGCACAGCCACTCACAAATATTTCCATGAATAATTTTGTTATATAAAGTAATTGATTCTTGTGGGTAGTTAGCTTAGGATTCATATGAACTTGGTTTAGAATCATTAACACAAGCAGAAACACTTTCCATCTTCAGTACAAAGCCTGTCAGGCTACATGCTACTGTGTGCATGTGTGTGTGTTTGTGTGTATGTGTGTGCAAATCCTTCAGGTCAATACTGTTTGCAATCCAATCAACCTTGACTTTGGCATCCAGCCCCCTGCCTAGCAGCACTTTATCACCTCACACACACACGCGCGCGCACACGCACACACACACCGTTATATATATACCACCACATCCTACATTCACATAAAGCCTTAGAGAAGTCAGGTTGACACAAACTGTTGTATTTGTGTGGAAGGTACCATTTACATGTACAACATATTTACCTTTTCTAATGTAATGACAAGAAATACAAGTATGTTAGCATCAGTTGCAGTGTTGCTAATAGCAGTACATCTGTGTGTATGGTTGGTTAGAGTATTATAAGTATTATAACCCTTTGAATATAGAGAGGTTTCACACACAGACACTTACGCATACATACACATGCTGAGCAGCCATGCCTGGTGTTGCTGCCATAGGTCATAAGTTGTTCACACGTAGGATTGCAGAGTACACACACATTTACTTACTTGCACAAACATGCACACACACACACACACACACACACACACACACAAGTTCAGTAAGTGCAATTATTCTAACTGCTGTGCCTGGGAGTGACTCATTACACACAAACACGTACGCCTGAACATGCCCTGAGTACACACACACACACACACACACACACACACCTCTGAACTTAGTGTGTAGCCGAACTGTTCTGTAATGTCGTGTAGCTAGATACAATTACTGTCAGAGTAGCGTCAAACCACACACACACAACCACACGCAGCAGGAAAACTCAGTATCAACCCGCACGAGTGCCTGCATGCAAATATGTGTGTGAATGTGTGTGTGTGTGTGCGTACATCTATGTATGTGTACGTGTGTGTGTGTTCAGCTCCCATGTAAATGTAGCGGAGTCCTCAAAGACAGCGGGGTTATAAATAGACGTGGCTCAGTGTGTGACTGCCTGAAAGAACCCACACTCTTAAAGGGACACGACACCCATTAATCTGCCTCTGTCTATTCGTCTGTCTGCCCGTCTTCAACATCAGCTGCAGTGTGCGACTAGACCCAGCTGCTGGCTCAGTGTGGCAGGCTTCAACAACAGAGTGGAGTTTCAGTAAGTTGGAAAAAAAATCAACAGTTTATGTGCTTATGCCGGCTTCTTCTCTTCAACGCACCTCTTCTCTCTCCCTCTGTCTCCCTCTTTCTGTCTCCCTCTTTTTCTCTTCTTCTTCTCTCTCCCTTTCTGTTTCTCCCTCTATCTTTCACTTCCTCCTAGTTTTGCATGGTGTACTGCTACTGAAAAAGTACCTTGGTACCTGAATTGAGAAACTGTAGAATACGGGGGGTTTTTGTTCACACTATTGATACTCTGTGTTATTTATGTACATAAACACACAGTTGCTAACTTTAGCTTGTATAAAATTCACACCACAATTCTCGTAAAAACTGATTTACATACAGATTAAGTTTCATCAAATTGTGACACTTTGGGTGGTGAAAATTTGGTATAATGGCATCCCTGCTTCTTGCCTTTCTCTCTCTCTCTCTCTCTCTCTTTCTCTCTCTCGGTCTATCTCTCTGTGTCTCTTTCTCTCTCTCTCGGTCTCTGTCTCTTTTCAAGTTTTTTTTTAATGGGGTTTGTGCAGTAACTTAGAGTACAATGCATCGCTATCAACACACTGGATTACATCAAAAATTGACTGTGCACAGTGGCGAACGCCCTGTCAGTTAACCAATTGAGCGTGGAAATGGGCTGTGTGTAAAACATCCTTGGAGTGTTCATTTGACAAGTGTATTCACCGCGCAATAGGCCACACATGAGTAAACTGACTCAGTGGGGTAAAGTACAATCCTCAAAGATGGGGTAGAAGGTGGGAGGGGTGGGGGGGGTGGGGTGGGGGGGGGGGGGGGGGCGAAAGAAAAGAAAAAGAGCAAGTGACCGACAGAAAAGAGATAGACAGACAAAGCAACAGAGAGGGAATGTCAGCAATGAAAAGACAGAGTGGGGGAGACGAGAGAATTACTGTAAGCAGTTTGAGAAGAGAAAGAGAGACAAAGAGAAACTGCGTGTGTGTGTGTGTGTGTGTGTTGGGGGTGTGTGTGTGAAAGAACTGAGGAGAAACAAAGTTAACAAGGCATGCAAGAACATTATTTCCCTAGACCAAGCAGCCTGGTAACAACCGCGGCAAATAATGACTCCGACTTTATCAGCCGTGCAGATTGGTGATAAAGCCATACACAGCACACATTTTCACGCTGCCGGGTGAGACTCATCTTCTAAGCCGTGAGAAGAAATAGTGTGATATTACCGTAGGTTCGGTTGTGAATTTGCTCTCAGGGCAAAGATGCAGAGAAAGAGCGACCTTTGTCGGTTGTGGTGTGTGTGTTTGTGTGTGTGTGTGTGTGTGTGTTTGTTTTCTTTATTATACTGCTTTTACTGTATTTCAGTAGTGTTTCATTGTGGAACAGCAGAGAAATTTATAATAAAAATGATATCAAAAGTGGCATGAACATGTGGTTGCAGTCATGCTGCACCAAGACTTATTTTAGACATGGAGGGCAGAGGATGATGTATTGGGGTGTGTGTGTGTGTGTGTGTGTGTGTGTGTGTGTGTGTGTGCTTTACAAGAAAACAGTAACAGCAAGAACCTGGGATGATCTCTACTTTAATATAGAGCAGGGTGTTGGACATAGGTCTGATACCTATTGATACCTATTGATTGGAAATTAACAAATGAATGAATAGATTCAACAGCATAAATCAGTAGCATGTTTTTGCATTGATGCGGCGCCTTCTGCCTGTCATTCAGAGTTCTAATCTCTTTAAAGAAGTTTCCATACAGACTTGCGTCTCCTCTACTGTGAAGACTCAGAAATTTGTGAAAGACTCGATTCTCAAGCTAGATTTTAGACTAGTAGTTTAGTTTTAAAATGTTGTCTTAGTGGGATTAGCTTGAAATCACATCCAGTATTTGGAGTGTGGGCTTTTATCTGCTCCACTCTGGCTGAATGCACATACCAGAATATTGTAAGCTGGTTTTGCAAACATATCTGACTGCTATTCGTCCTGCAGCAGTCCCCCCCGTATCTATAATACATGTAATCTCTGTCTGTGTTATTCCTCTCCCTCACCCTATTTCATTGTCTCTCTCTCTCTCGTTCTCTTTCCGACTCAGCTTCTCTCTCTCCCTTCGTCTGTCTTTCTGATTCAGTTTCTAGTGTATCATTACTTTGGTTCAGAGGAGGGGAGCACAGAGCTAGTCTCCCAGTAGGGTGTACTTAGTGTGTGTGTGCGTGTGTGTGTGTGTGTGTGTGTCCCACCAGTGCTGGTAGGAGTGTCTCACGAGTGCTGTATTAGTCTTTGAAGATCTTTGAAGGAAGGAGAGAGAGAGACACTCAGACGGGTTCCTTTTTCTTTTATCATGCCCGGCCCGACTCAGTTTCTTCATTTCTTCCTTTGTATTCTGTCTCTTTCTTTTATTCATTCTCTCTGTTAGCGCCCCCCCTCCCTTGTCTGCCACCACAGTTTTTTTCCTATCTCTCTTTTATTTTTTTCTTCTGTCTTGGGTTCAAAGAGGATGTGTTTTCATTCTGCAGCACACAGAGAGGGTCCGTGTATACAAGTGTGTTTGTGTGTAGGTTTAACTGCTTTTGATATTCTTCAAGTAACACTGCAGCCATCGACACAAAAGGGGTTGGGTATCCACATTATAAAGTACCAGGCATCCCATTAATAGTGTGTGACCCGCCACACAGCCCATACTTTACATTTACATGCCAGGCATTTAGCTGACTGACTTACAATGAGAGAGCATCAGTCTTTTACTTGGGGACACATGACTGTTGCATGACTCAAACCTGTGGCCTTCCCATTATGGGATGGTCACTCTAACCACTAGGCCACACTGCCGCCCCATTTATGAACTGGGCCACATTCAGCAAGGGATTTCATACTATTAACTACTGGATTTTTTTTGTTTTATTATGGGTGACCCCAGTGGGAATCAAACCCCCTGACCTTGACAGTGCCATATTCTACTCATTGAGCTATGCAGGACCACCTTATGCATATCGGGTATTTTCTCTGCAGTATCACACAATTACAGTCCTTATATCAGCCACATATATCTAAACACATTTATATGCGGGGCCACTGACCATCAAATCATTGAACCACCTTTCTTGTTTCCCCGTTCATGAAAAACAGCTAACATAATGAGTGGATTTACAGTATCACTAATAGAAGGGTCTCCAGCTGTTAAGACTGTACCTAACTCTTGTTTACATTTCATGAAGTGTCGGCTCAAAATCCATCCAGTGGAATCTCAAAATCCACTTTTCCTCTCCTGCCGACCTGAAACCAGACTACCTTCGTCAATGTCTTCCTGTTTAACAGCTACAGCATGAAAAAACTGCAAGAGGAGATGCTGCTTTTTCATGCAGATCTTTTTTTTCATAATATGTGGGTACAAAATACCACCACACTGTTTTCGTACCCCCATAAGCTCCTGTGCAGTCAGTGTCAGTGTCTGCAACCCTTTTTGGCTCTTGGTGCTGTTTGAACCCTTCTGAAGAGCCCATTAAGATTTGGCTCCTCGGGTGACATCAGAGCAGGGTGAGCCAGGATTGGTGCATGCTTCAGGAAACGCCCTGGGAGGTTTTTGTCACGTGAGGTTAGCAGTCTGTCTCCTCCATTTACTTCTCAATGGGTGGAAATCTGAGAGCCATGTGTGTGTGTGTGTATGTATGTGTGAGATTGGTACGTAAACTGATAGGTCGCATGTGAGAGCTTGAACAGCCTATCTCCTTACAAGTCATTGTCAGAGTTGCTGTGCTATCTAGCTACTGGATCGTAATCAGGAGCGTTACAATGCTGGCAAAGAAGCTATGAAGGAGGGCTTTTAGTGTGTGTGTGTGTGTGTGTGTGTGTGTGCATGTGTGTGTAAGAGACAGAGAGACTGAGAGAAAAACAGTGAGAGAGAAATCAACAGCCAAAAATGCCTAAAGAAATATCACGAATGAATCCTTCCTATTTAGTACATGACACAACACAGATATTGTGCGATAGTCACATAGATAATCACTGTTCTCATGCCAGATGTAGGAGACTAGTCAACTTTGTTCAGCATTGGAAATGGTAATTACACAGCAATGCCTGCTACTTAGTAGTCAAGATGGGAGCCAGACTGTTGTCACATGTCTAGCTACTTGTGTGTGTGTGTGTGTCTGTGTGCGTGCGTATGTGTGTTTGTGTGCACGTGCCTGCAAACGACAATCTGCTCGTTTGTTTGTGGGTATCTGAGAAGCAATATGGGTATGTGTATGTATTTGTGTGTGTGTGTGTGTGAGAGAGAGAAAGAGACAGACGGACAGGCAGACAGAGACCGATAGACAGATAAAATGCGGTCTGTGTTCGTGTGAGGTAAAGTGTTTGGGACGACAGCACATGTACGTGTGTGTGTGTGTAAATGAGACACGTGTTTGTGTGTAGCGTGTGTGTGTTTGACAGGCTGACAGCCGCAGGACTGAGATCACACACGCACACACGCGCGCACACACACAGCGGCAGGCTCCAATTGTCTGGTTGCCGGGCAATGAGCTCACGGCAGTCGACCATAGCAACCCCTCTCTCCATCAATCAGCTATAGAGTGCTCTGCTCTAGTAATGATGTCATCACACACACACACACTCACACACACTCGCACAGACCACACACCACACACAAACACTTATCTCATCCTCTCTGTTTTGACCTTGGGCTGCCCATAGATGTCAGTTCCGTGTGTGTGTGTGTGTGTGTGTGTAGACTACAAGAGGAATGAGTGGTGATTGTTACGGCCTTGCAAAAATATTGCAGGGGAGGATGCAACCTGCCTATGATATCACATACATAAATCTCTCACACATAACATTACACACACACTTTTTCACACACACACACACACACACACACACACACACACACACTACATGTTGTTCAGACAGTCCGGTAACCATGACAAATATATATTTTTTTACTAGAATTTATGCAGGGAAGGTTGTAGGAGCACCTTTGCGCTTTTTTTTTGTTTTGTGCAACACTCTCATGGGGTGACACAACTTCACACCTGCCAGACTCCCAGCATAACAAGTCTTCCTCTGCTGGCCACTGAGCAGCTCTGTTCTCTGTCATTTAGAGACACATTACAGAATGTAATGTGTCTCTAAATGTGTGAGTGTCAGTGATGCATCTACCCTCTACAGCTAAAGCCAAGTCTACCAAGCCAAAGGTGGTGTGTGTGTGTGTGTGTGTGTGTGTGTGTGTGTGTGTGTGTGTGTGTGCATGCTGTAAGAGCCTCAAGGGTGCAAACAACACATGTGTACTGTTTTTTACATGTTCTGTTTTGCCATACGTTTGTTCAGTAGTCAGTGTCAGCATTTAACCATTTAGAATTAGCATATTTTCTTAGGTGTTCAACAGTTTAGCCATTTAGATAAAGCTCAATGCTGCTTCTACTCTTTCTGATGTAGGAAATGGTTGAGCCAAGGTATAAGGTCACCAAAAACAATTTTAAGCACACTTAATAATCAGCCACACAATATTGGTGCAGAACAGTAAAGATGTACATATTTAAAAGTGAATGCAAGCATTATATATTGACTAAGACGGCAAAACAAAAAACTTAATCTAAAACAAATCTGAATCTATGAAAAAATAAAACCAAAAAATACCAAAATGGGGAAAAAAATGAAATAAATTGAATAAATCGGAATTTGTTGAAAATTAAAACTAGAGATTTCACAAGGTCTTAAGTGAATGTGGCTGTGAAAATGAGTTTCCTGGAACCATGTACACACACACACACATACTGACACACACAAACTGTGAAACTTATTTACTTGGAATAACACCTAACTGTGCCTACACACATGCATAGACACACACTTGTGAAACTAATTACTTCAGGCTGATGCACATGCAAACACACACACACACACACATGCACACATTCCTCGGGTCCAGCTGTGTCTCTGCCAGGCACTAGGGCAGGGGGCCAGCACAGCGAGGTGAGGAGAGTGGCGAGAACGCTAACTGGCAAATCATTGGCCAATTAAAAACGCTCAGCACTCTGTGTGTGTGTGTGTGTGTGTGTGTGTGTGTGTGTGTGTGCGTGTGTGTATGTGTGTTCTTGTTTGACTGCCAAGGAGAGGGTTGGCACAGAAAACACGCTTCCTATTCTCTCAGCATGCCCTCTTAACGCAGGAGCGTACACACTCACACACACATACAACCTTGGCATTGTCTTATCCCATTGTCTTGTATTTGTGACAAATGAATGTGTGTACTTGAGTGTGTGCGCTTGGGTGTCTGTGTATGTGTGTGTGCGTGTGTGTGTGTGTGTGTGTGTGTGCGTGCATGTATGTGTGTGTGTGCTCCAGTTACACAAAGGTAGAGTTGTATAACCTTGCAAAGTACAGCTTGAACAGGACACCCTATCCTGCCTGCTTTATTATATGACAGGAGACATCAATATGAATAGAAGAGGTGGGTGTGCTCATGGGTGTTGACACAGACAGAGTGGTGTGTGTATGTGTGTGTGTGTGTGTGTGTGTGTGTGGGGGGGGGGGGGCTATGGGATCAGCTCCTGCGTCACGACATGGAAATGAATGTGATTGTAACAGAGACTATTGCCGTTCCTATATTTACTTATCTATCTTTTAACTGCATGATCCTCATCACTGCATAGTACACACTCGCCCATGCACTTTCAGTACACCCACCACAGACAGTGACCTAAAATAGCGCAGTCCTCTTTCACACGGAGTGGGTGAGAACTTGTAACCTGCGTCCATTGAGCCACGTCAGGCTATAGACACTTCTCAGCCGCACGCAGTAGCATGATGATCCTGCCTCTGGCTTGACAGCAAACCCCCCCCCCCCCCCCCCCCTCCTATCATCACAACCTGGGCGGGGAATGGCTGCGAATGGTGTTTGATTGGAAACAGGGGGGCAACAGAACAGAGAGAAGGGGAGAGGGAGGAGAGAGAGCATCGGAACTGTGAAAAAACTGACCTTCCTTTCATGCTTTTCTTGCTTTCTTTCTTTCTTTCTTTCTTTCTTTCTTTTTTTCTTTCTTTCTTTCTAGTCTAGTCTAGTCTTGTTTATTTATATAGCCCTTTATCACAAGCATGTCTCAAAGGGCTTTACATAGCATCATATACAGTACATGTCATATACATACTACATAATATATACACATGCTACATACACATCATATACTGTACATCCTATACTATGTCATGTAGGTTACATACTTCATATACATACTATACAACATATACTGTCATATACATCTTTCTTTCTTTCTTTCTTTCTTTCTTTCTTTCTTTCTTTATTTCTCTTTATTTCTTTCTTTCTTTCTTTCTTTCTGTCTTTCTTTCTCTTTCTTTCTTTCTTTCTTTCTTTCTTTCTTTCTTTCTTTCTTTCTTTCCTTCTTTCTTTCAGTAGTAGACACAATATGATATCAATATTGGATCACATAGCCAAAATCGGTATGCAAATGAATATGAAAAGTAGATCAGACTTTTTTTTTTTGAAACTGAACCTCACACAACTGCCACATGGAAAAAATAAAACCCACACTCCCAGTAACAAAGCAAAGGCGTGTGGAATGATGGATAAAGGATAAGCGGATAAGTGAAGGACACTGGTGTTTCCAGACATGTGTGCACCCAAGATAACATTCCTGCCTGCTTTGAGCACCTTGAACCTCAGAAGGCTGATTCCTCACTTGTGGAATGGCAGTTATGTCAGATTCAAGGAAAATGGGGTTGTGGTTGAGGAAGGCATTTCCCTTACGTTACAGTGACGGTCAGTGACTCCGTCTGTGCATGCACACACACACAAACATGCAAACACACACACACACACACACACACTCACTGCATTCTTCTGCCCCGACCAACCAAACAGCTGTCAGACACTACGTCAGCCCCCAAAGCATTCTGGGGGCCAACGCCAGCAGAAATCAGCTGCTCATTATCTGCTGTGTGTGTGTGTGTGTGTGTGTGTGCCCCTGCGTGTGTGTGCTAGTCTGTCATATTTATGATAAATGATGAGCTGTGCACTATAGGAAATGTAAGCGCTCGCAGAATTACAGAAGTATTTCCAAAGTCAATGGAAAGAAAAAGTGAATGCCAAAGGCCTTGTGATTACCATATTCCCATACATCTCTTCATAATAATTAAACATTTACATATACAGACATAGAAATGCGACAAAGATTGGATATGCAAATCGTGAATGTTTAGACGGTTTTCCACTTAAGAACGTTGAATCACTCTTCTAACATCTGTGCCTGTTTGTAAATTTTAACCTATAAAAAGCGTTGGTCAGCATTTCCACCATCTCTCTAAAGAGTTGGACCAGTCTAAACCATTCTTTTCTTTTCACAACTCAAGAGTTACTTGGTGCTTGTGTGTGCTTGTTTAAGGAGTTGCAAGAAACACTTGTTTAAGAGGGGAAATGCAACCTTTGGAGGCATTTTGTAGGAAAGCTTTTGCTGATGCTAGCGTTGGAACCTAGTACTTGCGGTTCCATAGTCTATAGCCACTTTCTATGAAAAGACTTTGACTCCGCAGCGCCAAGCGAAAATTGTTTGTATAATACAGTAGGCTCTGGATTTGGCAACGGCCACAGCGATTGTGGGAGGACAACATCTTTTGACTACTCCAGGCAAAGAAAAGAAGAGAAGTGAAAGGACTGCGCACACAAAAACACATGAAGTGACAGTTAAGTGGAGAAATGTATTCATAGGGTAATCACGCTAGCACATAGTCAAGTACACACAAGCACTCACACAGAGGACACTTGTTAGGCATGTTCATACCACACACACACACACACACACACACACACATACAAACACAAATGGATTGCGGTTTTGCACACATTCACCCACTGCTGCTGTTGAGAGTGACAGACAGACAGAGGACTGCAGGTCAAGAGTGGAACTCGCTCATTCAGTCACTCCCTCACTGTGGAACTGGGCTCAAACAGTCATGTGACCCGGCAGAGTGTTCCCCACCTGTTCACTCAGTGTCAGTCCCTCAGCTCGATGCCTGGACATGTATAAAACATTCAATGCTTCACCTCTGTGTGTCACAATGAGATCGACTCTCTCTCTCTCACACATATAAACATACGTAGGTACACCACAGAGAAACAATTCAAAGGGCATAGAGTTTGAACAGACATAATGACAGAAAATAAACACACACCCAAACATATGCACACACACACACGCGCACACAGACGTACGTGCACGAACACACACGCGCATAGCCTACACACAGTGCACCACTGGAGCTGTCTGCTCCACTGTGCTTTGCAATTCAATCAGCCTTTCACTTGATGCGGTTTACACTGAACCATTCCTGACTAATTTAGCCTGTCTGATGTCTGGATTGGACTTGATGGATGGAGACGCAGTGTGTTTAGCGGTGTGTGTGTGCGCGCGTGTGTGTGTGTGTGTGAGAGAGAGACTGATAGCATAGGCGTGCAAGAAGGGTAGGGGGGTGGGGTGGGGGGGCGAATGCACCCGCCCTTCTGTCCTAGGTGCTCTTTTCAGACTGAAACACCAAGATAGAGTTTTAAACGGGCATTGCTAACACTGATCACCTGAGGAGCTACAAGCTAAAAGCGGCATATAACCAGTCTGCTGAGCATTTATACTGCAGTATTTCCACTATCAAACCTGGCACACACACCGCACTTCTCTTCAACAGCTTACATGGGCCAGCAGTGAGCATTGAAGGCCACATGAATGTTTTATTTCTCTCTAGAAAATCTAAATCAAAGAAAGTCACTTGCCTCCTTCAGTTATCCAATCTGTTCAGAAAAATATCTGCAGCTCCTTCAGACCAAAAAACGGTCAAAATTGTGAGAGATGCCAAACTGCATTGAGAAGAGCCTGGAAACACAAACCTAGGCCTACATCTATTTAAATTTTTAACACGAACTGCATGATTTCTTTTGGTCTGAATATGGACCATATGGACCATTTAAAATAGTATGCCAAACTATCAGAGTATCAGAATTCCTCTTCACTTTCAGTGGCCTAGTGCAGATTCACATGGAATTCTTAAGGGCTTTGCATTGATAGAATAGTGCAACTTGTTGAAGAAAGTGGAAATGCAATTACTGAATAACAACACTGAGAATTTTGTATAAACTGACTGACATAATGTAGAAATACTAATACTGGTTGAGTGCTTTCTTATATGGAAACATGTGGAAACATATGGAAATATATTTCTTAGTTTCTGGAAATTGGAAAATGAAAATGGAAACTAACTTGCTAAACAACAAAACTACTTTAGTAGTGTCCTATTTGATATTTCAGTTGTTGAATTACAATGTATACCTGTAATTTTAGATTGGATTAAAGAAATGCAATTATTATTATTGCATTTTCTCCCTTGAAAGGGTATGCACACGCCACTGTACAAAACTCACCAGAAATGAGTTTTTAAAAGCAGATTTTCAAAAATGTCTCCCCCCTAGCATTTCTGAGGAAGTGCCCTTTTAAAGATCATTTCTATGGCATTTCTGCTTTATTAGACAGTTCACAGTGCAAAGAGACCGAAAACATGGGAGAGAGAGGGATGTAACGAGCAACAAAGGTTCCAGGCAGATTTTGAACCCCAGACGGTGCAGTTGCATGGCAGGCACCTTGGCCAACTGAGCCACTGGGACAGGACAGTTTCCCTTTTAGAGACTTTGCTAATCACTAATACCATCAGCGTGCTAATATGCCAGTTGTTGTCAGGGAGATCTACTGTATCTTCATAAGTGATACAGCAAGACCTTCCCTCTAAAACTGACATTTTTGAGTATGCAGTAATCTGTAATGAGCATCAGGCAGCAGCTTTATTTTAGGTAGAGTTTTGAAATGAAACCCTCACTCACCAGCCGTCTGTCCTGCTCTCCCCTCCCTCTCCCTGTTCTCCT
Source organism: Centroberyx gerrardi (assembly GCF_048128805.1). NCBI lineage: Eukaryota > Metazoa > Chordata > Actinopteri > Beryciformes > Berycidae > Centroberyx > Centroberyx gerrardi. The sequence continues at coordinate 14,086,914 of NC_136015.1, forward strand.
CCTCCTTTTTCGCTGACATTTTTCAGCTTCCCATACTCCCCGCTGTGCCTGGCTGGCTGAGCCAGTGTTGTCCTCCCAGCCAGTTCTATCTGCCTCTCCTCCGGCACCATCTGTTTCTCTCTCTCTCTCTCTCTCTTACACTCACTCTTTCTCTCTCTGTCTTCTTTACCTCTCTGTCCTCTCTATTCTCTCCATCTGTCTTGCTTTCTGTCACCTCTGGATCTCTTCCCCTCTTCTCTTTAAATCTGTCTTCCTGTCCTCCATCGCTTTTTCGCCATTTGTCACTCTGTGTTGCCTCCCTTTCTATCTCTCTCTCTCTCTCTCTCTTTTCTTCTCATATCTCCATCCCTCTCTCTCCCTCACCCTTTTAATACCATATGATGGATTCCTTTGCCAGTTGGTGTCTGGTAATCCGCGGCCGCAGACCCCCGTCCATCTCTTTTCCTCTCTCTCATACTATCTCTTCTTTTCTCACTCTCTTTCTCACTTACACACGGACACACACATACACACACACAAATCTCCTAAGTCCATGCAAACCTTACTGCTTTCTATGGGCAGCCAGGATAGCGGCAGCTCTGTGTGTGTGTGTGTGTGTGTGTGTGTGCTTGTGTGTATGTGTGCATACGTGCTTAACTTAAGCCCAGTGCTTTACTGTAGCCCACCGTGGAAACATATTGATTTTCCCATGTCTGCCATACCAGACATTCTCTCTCTCTCTCTCTCTCTCTCTCTCTCTCCCTCTCTCTATCTTTATCTCTCTCTCTCTCTCTCTTTCATTCTTTGTTTTTTTGTGTGTGTGTCTCGCTCTCTCTGTGTCTGTCTTTCTCTCCATTATCATATCTCATTTCCACCATAGTTCTCAATCCCTTGTAGAATAGAGTCATTGTGCATGACATAAAGAGTGTGCATGGAATTGTATATCCTGCGTTTAATAATTTATTACACACGCACACATACACACACAAAACCAACCACACAATTCCCCTCTCTTTCTTTCCCAGACCATCTTCTTCCCTAGTCTACCTTAAAACACTTACCCACACAAAACCACACACAGCCACACACACTCCGATCAGGTAAGAAGTAGGTCAATAGGATGTTTGAGGATACCCCCCACCGCCCCCTACACACACATACATATACAGCAGCTGAAGAGCAGTGGGGAACATGTATCTCGCATCCCCGTAACATCCCCATCATTCTACCACAACCTTCCTAATTAGTCCCACTGAGTGTGTGCACACTGCCGACAATCAGCCAGTCTGCCTCTGATGCCGGTGTGTGGGTGTCTGCAGAATTCAGCTTCTTGCACGTTTGATGTCTTTGAAGATGCTCTGGTGTTTTTGTGGATACGGCAGGTCCTGTTTATAATGATGACCTTTGTTTGTGTAGCACTTTTCAAGATGGAGTTACAAAACGCTTTGCAGGCAATATAACCGTAGTAAATGAAAGTACACAATGAAAGATGCACAGTGAAATGTCAAAGATGATTTAAAGGCAGGGTTAAAAGGGATAAAACAGGCAAATGCAACAGGAAAAATGGGCAGAAAATTGCTTAAAAGCCTATTTAAACTAAAAAAAAAATATCTATATGACTTTTCATGGGTCTTTCACAAAATGTCAGAAAAGTGCTTCCTTGTGCATTTAGGCTCTGACCCATTTCAGCGTCTGTTATGGTGACATAACAGATATAAGTAATAGCCTACGCTTTCAACCAACCATTTTTTACTTATTATCTACAAGATAAATTGATCTATTTTGTCCAGAAACACACCTATTTCTTTATAGGTTGCAGGCCTGTACAGTCAGTCAATACACTACACTTTTTCCATTTATGTGAAAACCCCTTTTATTTTATTTATTTTTTATTTTAAGATTTATTTGGCAGGGACAGTACACATCAATCAACATTTTAGTTCACACTTCAATGTAAATGTGTCGGAGTTAGCCAAGAGGCTAATTTACATCTGTAGTCCCCGGGCAGGTCAACAACATAACAATTACAATAAAGTTAAAAAAGAAGAAAACAGCACATTATGTCAGGAAACATTAACAGTACAGCAGCATTAAAAATAATCAGTAAATGCAATGTCCACACTTAAATAAATGGAGGTGGTACACACAGGAGCTGGAGATTTAGTTATGGGTACAGCTCTGGTGTTCTTTGAGCCAGTTTTTCAGAGTTTTTTTGAACAGTCCAAGGGTAGTGCAGGTCCTTACATGTGTGGGCAGAGTGTTCCAGTGCTGTGTGGCTCAGACAGAGAAGGCTGAACGTCCAAAACTACTCCTTCTAAACGGAACAACGCAGTCCCCTCTGGATGTGGACCTTGTGTTTTATGCCACCATGTCCACTTGCTGCTGAGACTTCATGATCACACAACACAGTGTGTACCAGTGCATCCCATCACATTGTATGTAGTATGATTCTGAACTGAGTGTAGAGATCCTGCACTGAAATTATAGGGAAGGCGAAAAGTGTTTTCCCTAGTTTAGTTATTTTCTAACTTTTGTTGTCTCCCTCCACCAGGGAGTGCTGAGTCCTTGAGTCAAAGCACTGCATTCTGGGATAGTCTGGAACCCTCTCCATGGGCTGTACCACCCGCTGACAAACCAGGGGGGTCTGGAGGAGCTCTGTTGAATGAGGTGAGACTACACACTCCCAACTACACACACCCCCACACACACCAATTCTCACTTACCAACACTCACACTCACACTTCACGTCGACATCATGATATTCGTGTGAAGGACGGCATTCTGTTTTCCACTATAGCACCTTATGTCCCTTAGGCCTTTGTTTTCCCCTTGCCACATGGGCCACTGATGAGGTGTAGCACCCCAACACTGTGTTGGTGGAGATGAGACGCAAGCTGGCTCTGCGGGTAGCTGGAGACCGACTATAGATAGCTGTTCAGAGTTCAGTTTAATTTCAGGTTATGCTAGATAAGCCAGAAGGCATCGATTAATTTCTTACTGCTGAAACTGATTTTGTTTTTTGAACAACTGCCTTGCATGTTGGTATGCCAACCTAAGAGATGTTAGTCTTACCGTCATTTTTAATTTGATCTAATGACTTCTGTCATTAAGGCCTCTTCAGTCCTGTTCTCCATAGCCAAGAGCCTTGTTTTGCTGATAAACCTGTCACACTAACCGCAGCACAGATTCAAGTGAAGTGAAGTGCATTCGATTTTAATTCGACTGAAGTGGGAGCTCATCGCAAGTACAGCCTGCACTGTACTGAGCTGCTGCACATTGCTACAATATGGCTGGGTCTAAATTGTTAATAGTGGTTTGCTCTCCTAACCCCCTCCTCTGTTTTATTCTATAATGAGTTTGACAAAGCAGTACGGCAGATGACTTCAGATGGAAATCCGTCACCCATTCTTTCAAATCAGTGCATAAGGGGTAAAGGAAAACAGTTGGGAAGATAAGGAGGCATCATTAAGATACTGAGATGAAGCTGGAAGGCCTCGGCTAACTGAGGTAACTGAGTTTGTTCCCTGCCTGAGCTGTGATTGGAGGAGAGGGAATTTTGAGGGTAAGGGAACGCTAGTCTGCCTGGTGACAGTGCTTTTGTTTACGAAGCTGCATCACAGCTCTCTGTCGGAGCAGCAGTATTTTCACGCATAACACCTCCAGGAACGAGTTAGTGAGGAGTCTTCCTGGGAGGATGTACACCTCCTCAGCAGAACCGAGAGTGTCAGGGAAGAAAAACAGTTTTGAGGATTTATCATAGTTGTTTCTCGAGCCT